>NC_052310.1:71414106-71465521 GCF_016432855.1 Salvelinus namaycush
ATAATATGGACTTTTTTTTAATGAAGGCTGAAGTGTTTTAATTTATCCAGGAGATTTGAGAGTGAAAATTGTATGTCCCTGATATGTTCATCTCCGTATGGTGGGCTAGTTAGCTGACTTGGTTATTTTGGGATCTCAGCACAGACTGATCACTAGAAACACAATGCGATGTTGGACATTTGAAAAGGTCCAGAGAACGTCGATATATACCCAAACAACCCAAAACATGTAAAATGCTTGCTCAGAACTGGGAGGAGACATGCCGGAGCGTACTCCTACGGCAGTTCACCATGCTCTAACAAGCCCAGAGAATACTGTGAATACAGCTGATAACGTATGGTACTAGCACCTTGTTTTTCATTCTTTACTTTTAAGCCTTCCCCAAATCATAGCCCTAACCTTAACCCTTCGGTATCAATACCGAAGCGTAACCCTTTGAGTTGTTTTTGTTTTAAGTCTGTAACCACGCGGAATTAACCCTGTAACCACTCGGAATTAACCCTGTAACCACGTGTAATTAACCCTGTAACCACGTGGAATTAACCCTGTAACCACTCGGAATTAACCCTGTAACCACGTGTAATTAACCCTGTAACCACGTGTAATTAACCCTGTAACCACGTGGAATTAACCCTGTAACCACGTGTAATTAACCCTGTAACCACTCGGAATTAACCCTGTAACCACTCGGAATTAACCCTGTAACCACTCGGAATTAACCCTGTAACCACTCGGAATTAACCCTGTAACCACGTGGAATTAACCCTGTAACCACTCGGAATTAACCCTGTAACCACTCGGAATTAACCCTGTAACCACGTGGAATTAACCCTGTAACCACTCGGAATTAACCCTGTAACCACTCGGAATTAACCCTGTAACCACGTGGAATTAACCCTGTAACCACGCGGAATTAACCCTGTAACCACTCGGAATTAACCCTGTAACCAGGCGGAATTAACCCTGTAACCTGGCGGAATTAACCCTGTAACCACGCGTAATTAACCCTGTAACCATGCGGAATTGATACGTCAAAAATAGATGTTTGTTCATAATACGTCGAATTTCGAAGGGAAACTATGAGATCTTGTTGCGCGCTCCCAGCATGATTTCTGCATGGTAATCCTCATGACAATTTAGAGCTGTTATAAAAAAAAAAGTCCTACACTAATACCTAATACACCTACCCTCGTCTCCTCGTCTCCTCCCGTCCCACCCTTTCTCCTCCTCTTCATTTTTCCACCCCCGGCTATTGTCCTGGACTGGCAGGGCATGAAACAACTATACTGGAATCAAATGACAGTCTGGTCTGAGAGAAACTCAGTTATTAATTTGAATCCACCGTACAGTACATTCATATGCACTATCTTAATTTAACCCTGCTTCTCACAAATAATCCTGCAGCAACAGGAAATGTGAATTATTATGTGAATTATAGGGGTTGATACATTTTTTGTTAGGGCAAATCAAGTCTGACATTTTAAAGTGGAAATGACACCCTTTAGAAGCCTTTTTAAACCTTGAATACACTACAATTTGTATTTCCCGTTGCGCAGGAAAATTCTCTGTGTCAATAGAGCAGATCTGTAGACATTCCTTGGGAATAGCAGTTGTCATAGTGTGTCATTGTCAGTACAAACCTCCCCTATTCACACACCAGCGTCTGTCTAAGGGGTTGTAATTCATCCTGTGGTGTTTCATTTCACTCACTCTTGAGAGTAAGTCTGTGTCCCAAATGGCACCATATTCCCTATATAGTGCACTACTTTTGACCAGCAGAGCCATGGTCAAAATAGTGCTCTAAATAGGGAATAGGGTGCCATTTGGGATGTAGGCTAACATCTATACAATGGTATTACAGGTGGAGGTTAATTCTGATCATTCTTGTTTTGATGCTAATCTTCATTGAGGGAACTTTGCTGCAACAGTTTTGTCTTTCTTTTCAAACAGGTGGGATTAGGCAACGTCATAATCTAAAACCACATGGGAATATCTGTCAATGAAGGGTTGGGACAGTCTTCTGTATGTCATTTAGTTCAGGCAGCCATGCAGCCATGCAGCCATGCATACACAAACACACACACCAGTGGAGGCTGGTTGCTTGAAAAAAATGAGGAGGATGGGAGACCCATGGTATAGGCGCGGACTGCACAGAAACGACAAAGCATGTTTCAAAAATCGTCACAGAGTAATTATTTTAACCTAAAGCATTTAATAAAGATATTTATATTACAATATTATAGGGAATGGGAATGAGAGGGCTACTTACACAGTGTTGGGAAGGGATCACAGCAGTGATTGAATAAGGGGATGAGTTGATGTGTTCAGAGGCTTGACTTCAGTACAGGACAGGGGTTGAGGTGTTCAGATGCCTCAGTGCAGGACAGGGGTTGAGGTGTTCAGAGGCCTCAGTACAGGACAGGGGTTGAGGTGTTCAGAGGCCTCAGTGCAGGACAGGGGTTGAGGTGTTCAGAGGCCTCAGTGCAGGACAGGGGTTGAGGTGTTCAGAGGCCTCAGTACAGGACAGGGGTTGAGGTGTTCAGAGGCCTCAGTGCAGGACAGGGGTTGAGGTGTTCAGAGGCCTCAGTGCAGGACAGGGGTTGAGGTGTTCAGAGGCCTCAGTACAGGACAGGGGTTGAGGTGTTCAGAGGCCTCAGTGCAGGACAGGGGTTGAGGTGTTCAGAGGCCTCAGTGCAGGACAGGGGTTGAGGTGTTCAGAGGCCTCAGTGCAGGACAGGGGTTGAGGTGTTCAGAGGCCTCAGTGCAGGACAGGGGTTGAGGTGTTCAGAGGCCTCAGTGCAGGACAGGGGTTGAGGTGTTCAGAGGCCTCAGTGCAGGACAGGGGTTGAGGTGTTCAGAGGCCTCAGTGCAGGACAGGGGTTGAGGTGTTCAGAGGCCTCAGTACAGGACAGGGGTTGAGGTGTTCAGAGGCCTCAGTGCAGGACAGGGGTTGAGGTGTTCAGAGGCCTCAGTGCAGGACAGGCTCATCATGGATGGATGGTGTTGGAGAAGAGCTCAACTCTTCCACTGATACCAGAACAGGATTTTACTGGGAAGACAAAAAACAATAACACAAAACACTACACAGTTAGACTAAAGAGCTGAGAATGAGTTAGTCCAAGCAAGGAGTAAAATCACATGGATGTGTAATAATAGGTTTGTGTATGTGATTGACTCTACATACACTAATGAGTGAAAATTGACAGGTCTACTCACAGTGCTTGGAGAGGAAACATTCAATGTGCCAGTGGATGAGAGGGAACATTCAATGTGCCAGTGGATGAGAGGGAACATTCAATGTGCCAGTGGATGAGAGGGAACATTCAATGTGCCAGTGGATGAGAGGGAACATTCAATGTGCCAGTGGATGAGAGGGAACATTCAATGTGCCAGTGGATGAGAGGGAACATGCGACGTGGCTTCAGTTCATGTCAGCAGAGAGTTGACGATGGTAGTGGACTGGAGTAGTCATCACCTCTTAGGGAACAGGAGGGGACTTAGCTGGAGATACAGATGGCAAATACATTCCATTACAGCAGCGCCATCATAGGTTTGGGCAACAAGTTTCTTCATGAAGTTAAACTCAGACATCTCAGAATTCACAAAGTCAAACACAGACTGCTCATCTCGCCCACTTGACATATCAAAGTAGCCCAAGAAATGTTCCTGAATAAAGCCCTGATCATCCACATACCTGATGATAACAGACAACTGCAAGCAGACTGGTGGCACTATAGGTCCCAGAGCGGGGGGGAAATTTTACCCTATGGGGCCTGGAGTTTTTCCTTATCTGGTAACCTAACCAGGAAAACTCTGAACCCTATATGGTATGACTATGATTAATTAGTTGTAAAAAAGGTTTAACACGGGCTTTGATGGGATCAGTTTTTCTAATCATGTCACATGGTTTAAAAAACCTCCTGTCCTTGTGGAGGATGAAAACCCTGTCAAACAGCAGCAACCCTAGATGTGTTCATATCAATTATGTTTAGACTAGCAGTGGGCTTTCCTCTACCCAGACACAGAGGCAACCCTAGACGTGTTCATATCAATTATGTCTAGACTAGCAGTGGGCTTTCCTCTACCCAGACACAGAGGCAACCCTAGATGTGTTCATATCAATTATGTCTAGACTAGCAGTGGGCTTTCCTCTACCCAGACACAGAGGCAACCCTAGACGTGTTCATATCAATTATGTCTAGACTAGCAGTGGGCTTTCCTCTACCCAGACACAGAGGCAACCCTAGATGTGTTCATATCAACTATGTTTAGACTAGCAGTGGGCTTTCCTCTACCCAGACACAGAGGCAACCCTAGACGTGTTCATATGAATTATGTCTAGACTAGCAGTGGGCTTTCCTCTACCCAGATACAGAGGCAACAACTGATAGAACTCACAGGGCTGAGCTAACAGTGGGGTTTCAACAGCATGTCAGATCTCTAATGTTTAGGTGGAGCCTAGGCTGCTGCAACATTTATGTAAAGAGTTTTTGCTTGTGTCTGTACGGAGTAAGTATGTGTTATCGTCTTTGCTAAATAAACCTCGGAGGTTAGTGGAAAGCCTATCCTACTTGAGCGCGCACTATAAAATGTGCTGCATCAACCTGTCTTTTCATTCAAACTTTTAATGGAAGATCCGATGGAAGCGATCAAGTCATTCTGAATTGATTTCGACATCCCAGAAAAGACTGTAGGAACTTTCATATGCTCAGCAAGTTAAGCATCGTAATGTGCAATTACATCTGCAAAGTCTTTGTAGTTGCCCTTGTTAGCTGAACTTTTCCTCTCATCATGCCCCTAAGTAAAAGTAACTCTTGCCGATAAGCTGCTTGTGACTCTGTTTCTTCTTACCTTTTCGTTGTGTAGGTTTAAAAAGTTTAAATACGCAGACGTTCGTCCATTTTCCAAGAAGCTTGAATCTGATGTGGGCAATGAAAGGGGTTCTTCAACAAAACATCCACTACATTGTTGTTAGCATTAGCTAGCCATTGTGGAAGAGAAAACTGCACTCTGGTAGCTAACTAATGTTAGCTAGCTACTAGCTACTAAAGTTAGCAAGGCAAATTGAAATACATTGCACTAACACCACACAAACATTTCTAAAAACTAAAAACTATATATAATCTGTCTCCTGTAGTTTGAGGAAACACATTTCAATTGAATAATATCCTAAACATGGACAACTATCACGCTTCACTCTCAATCTCTATCCAATATGTCACCAACTCACCAAGCTTCTCAACCCATAGAACCCCCATAATGCTCTGTGGCACAACCCCAATACACCACACTAGGTTTGTTCTCTGATCCTAATCCTACGATTGGATGGACAACATGTCAGTTCATATTGCAAAGCTTTGATTAGTTGGAGGACGTCCTCCGAAAGTGGTCATCATTATCATGTAGGTCTATGGAAGGGGGTAAGGCCTACAAGCCTCCTGGGTTTTGTATTGAGGTCAATGTAGGACGGGAACTAAATTGTATTGAAGCCAGAGAAGGACGGGAAATAGATGTCTTCCTGCTACATCATGGTGCTAGCTTAGAGTGTGTTGTTGAGACTACTGTAGACCTTCATTGCAAAACAGTGTGTTTAAATCAGGCATTTGGTGACGTGAATATATTTAGTATAGTTTTATCTAAAAATGATAACTATTTGAATGTTTAATTTTTTTAAATGTTCTGAAATTCACTGCGTAGGATGGTCCTCCCCTTCCTCCTCTGAGAAGCCTTCACTGACACAGACACACACAGACACACAGACACACACACGCACGCACGCACGCACGCACAGGCACACACACACACACACACACACACACACACACACACACACACACACACACACACACACACACACACACACACACACACACACACGATGTGTGATGGGCACTTGATTAGGAACTAATCCTTGTCACAACACCCCCACGTCTCCCATCCCCACAACAACCCCCTCCCACCCCTTCCTCCACAACCCTCACGCCCCACCCCCCCACCCTTCATCCCCTGCTGCCTCATCCATCCACTCCCCACCTTTCAAACCCCCACCCCTCACTACCTCCTCCAGCTCCACTCTGCAGTCAGTCCTGAACCCCAACCATCCAACCCTCAGAGGAACAGAGAAATAATTAGGAGAGAAGATTGCAGCTGACACCATTTCTGAAAAGCAGGGTAGCAGGCTAGAGTAGAGCAGAGAAGAGCAGGGTATTGTAATGAGAGCAGAGCACAGGGATTCTTTGTGTCTGAGCTGAGGGAGAGGAGTTTAGAGAAAAGACTGAAACCCCCTGGTTCTCCATTCAGTCTGTGTGTGAGAGAGAAGAGATGAGCCGAGGGAGGGAGAGAGAGAAGCCAGGGGAGAAAAAGAGAGAGGGAGTAACCAGGGCTTTGTTAGACTGACTCTAATGCATGTGGGATCTGAGCCCTGAGAGGAGAGGGTACTGTGAGGTGTACCCCTCCTCAGCACACTGACAGCAGCTATCGCCAAGGTAACTGCATAGTGACTCACTGGAACCAGAGTCCTACGGCCCTGCTACACTACAGCCATCAGCCATTGAGGGAATGTTTCCTTTGAAATCAATGAAAGCTGCTATACTGCCCATGTTGTGCTCGCGTTGCATTACGTCCAATGGCAGTGTCCAAGTTCAAATATCGCAGAGGTTCACTTCTTGGTGGCTGACACGTGTTCATTCAATCTTGTGAATTGAAATAATGACAAATAAAGTGGAGTTTGGTTGCATGTGGCCTCTTCCCCTCTGCTCCTCTCCTCTGCTCCTCTCCTCTTACCCTCTGCTCCTCTCCTCTTCCTGTCTGCTCCTCTCCTCTGCTCCTCCTCTCCTCTGCTCCTCCTCTTCCCTTCTCCTCCTCTCCTCTTCCCTTCTGCTCCTCTCCTCTTACCCTCTGCTCCTCCTCCTCTCCCCCTCTGCTCCTCTCCTCTTCCCCCCTGCTCCTCTCCTTTTCCCCTCTGCTCCTCTCCTCTTACCCTCTGCTCCTCTCCTCTTCCCCTCTGCTCCTCTCCTCTGCTCCTCTCCTCTACTACTCTCCTCCTCCTCTCCCCCTCTGCTCCTCTCCTCTCCCCCTCTGCTCCTCTCCTCTTCCCCCCTGCTCCTCTCCTTTTCCCCTCTGCTCCTCTCCTCTTCCCCCCTGCTCCTCTCCTTTTCCCCTCTGCCCCTCTCCCCATCTGCTCCTCCTCTTCCCCTCTGCTCCTCTCCTCTTTCCCTCTGCTCCTCTCCTCTTCCCCTCTGCTCCTCTCCTCTCCCCCTCTGCTCCTCTCCTCTCCCCCTCTGCTTCTCTCCTCTTCCCCTCTGCTCCTCTTCTCTGCTCCTCTCCTCTTCCCCTCTGCTCCTCTCCTCTCCCCCTCTGCTCCCCTCCTTTCCCCTCTGCTTCTCTCCTCTTCCCATCTGCTCCTCCTCTCTGCTCCTCTCCTTGTTCCCTCTGCTCCTCTCCTCTCCCCATCTGCTCCTATCCTTTTCCCCTCTGCTTCTTTCCTCCCCTCTTCCCCTCTGCTCCTCTCTTCCCCTGCTCATCTCATTTTTCCTTCTGCTCCTCTCCTTCTCTCCTCTGCCCCTCTCCCCATCTGCTCCTCCTCTTCCCCTCTCCTCCTCTCCTCTTCCCTTCTGCTCCTCTCCTCTTACCCTCTGCTCCTCCTCCTCTCCCCCTCTGCTCCTCTCCTCTTCCCCCCTGCTCCTCTCCTTTTCCCCTCTGCTCCTCTCCTCTTACCCTCTGCTCCTCTCCTCTTCCCCTCTGCTCCTCTCCTCTGCTCCTCTCCTCTACTACTCTCCTCCTCCTCTCCCCCTCTGCTCCTCTCCTCTCCCCCTCTGCTCCTCTCCTCTTCCCCCCTGCTCCTCTCCTTTTCCCCTCTGCTCCTCTCCTCTTCCCCCCTGCTCCTCTCCTTTTCCCCTCTGCCCCTCTCCCCATCTGCTCCTCCTCTTCCCCTCTGCTCCTCTCCTCTTTCCCTCTGCTCCTCTCCTCTTCCCCTCTGCTCCTCTCCTCTCCCCCTCTGCTCCTCTCCTCTCCCCCTCTGCTTCTCTCCTCTTCCCCTCTGCTCCTCTTCTCTGCTCCTCTCCTCTTCCCCTCTGCTCCTCTCCTCTCCCCCTCTGCTCCCCTCCTTTCCCCTCTGCTTCTCTCCTCTTCCCCTCTGCTCCTCCTCTCTGCTCCTCTCCTTGTTCCCTCTGCTCCTCTCCTCTCCCCATCTGCTCCTCTCCTTTTCCCCTCTGCTCCTCTCCTCCCCTCTTCCCCTCTGCTCCTCTCCTCCCCTGCTCTTCTCATCTTTCCTTCTGCTCCTCTCCTCCTCTCCTCTGCTTCTCTCCTCTTCCCCTCTGCTCCTCTCCTCTTCCCCTCTGCTCCTTTCTTCCTCCTATTCCTCTCTGCTCCTTTCCCCCTCTGCTCCTCTCCTTTTCCCCTCTGCTCCTCTCGTCTTTCCTTCTGGTCCTCTCCTCTGCTCCTCTCCTCTTCCCCTCTGCTCCTCTCCTCTTCCCCTCTGCTTCTCTCCTCTTTCCCTCTGCTCCTCTCCTCTCCCCCTCTGCTCCTCTCCTTTCCCCTCTGCTTCTCTCCTCTTCCCCTCTGCTTCTCTCCTCTTCCCCTCTGCTCCTCCTCTCTGCTCCTCTCCTCTTCCCCTCTGCTCCTCTCCTCTCCCCCTCTGCTCCTCTCCTTTCCCCTCTGCTTCTCTCCTCTTCCCCTCTGCTCCTCCTCTCTGCTCCTCTCCTTGTTCCCTCTGCTCCTCTCCTCTCCCCATCTGCTCCTCTCCTTTTCCCCTCTGCTCCTCTCCTCCCCTCTTCCCCTCTGCTCCTCTCCTCCTCTCATCTTTCCTTCTGCTCCTCTCCTCCTCTCCTCTGCTTCTCTCCTCTTCCCCTCTGCTCCTCTCCTCCTCTCATCTTCCCCTCTGCTCCTCCCCTCCTTCCCCCTCTGCTTCTCTCCTCTTCCCCTCTGCTCCTCCTCTCTGCTCCTCTCCTTGTTCCCTCTGCTCCTCTCCTCTTCCCCTCTGCTCCTCTCCTCTTCCCCTCTGCTCCTTTCTTCCTCCTATTCCCCTCTGCTCCTTTCCCCCTCTGCTCCTCTCCTTTTCCCCTCTGCTCCTCTCGTCTTTCCTTCTGGTCCTCTCCTCTGCTCCTCTCCTCTTCCCCTCTGCTCCTCTCCTCTTTCCCTCTGCTCCTCTCCTCTTTCCCTCTGCTCCTCTCCTCTTTCCCTCTGCTCCTCTCCTCTCCCCCCTCTGCTCCTCTCCTTTCCCCTCTGCTTCTCTCCTCTTCCCCTCTGCTTCTCTCCTCTTCCCCTCTGCTCCTCTTCTCTGCTCCTCTCCTCTTCCCCTCTGCTCCTCTCCTCTCCCCCTCTGCTCCTCTCCTTTCCCCTCTGCTTCTCTCCTCTTCCCCTCTGCTCCTCCTCTCTGCTCCTCTCCTTGTTCCCTCTGCTCCTCTCCTTTTCCCCTCTGCTTCTCTCCTCCCCTCTTCCCTCTGCTCCTCTCCTCCCCTGCTCTTCTCATCTTTCCTTCTGCTCCTCTCCTCCTCTCCTCTGCTTCTCTCCTCTTCCCCTCTGCTCCTCTCCTCTTCCCCTCTGCTCCTTTCTTCCTCCTATTCCCCTCTGCTCCTTTCCCCCTCTGCTCCTCTCCTTTTCCCCTCTGCTCCTCTCTTCTCCCCCTCTGCTCCTCTCCTCTTCCCCTCTGCTCCTCTCCTTGTTCCCTCTGCTCCTCTCCTCTCCCCATCTGCTCCTCTCCTTTTCCCTTCTGCTCCTCTCCTTTTCCCCTCTGCTCTTCTCCTCCCCTCTTCCCCTCTGCTCCTCTCCTCCTCTCATCTTTCCTTCTGCTCCTCTCCTCCTCTCCTCTCCTCCTCTGCTCCTCTCCTCTGCTCCTCTCCTCTTCCCCTCTGCTCCTCTCCTCTGCTCCTCTCCTCTTCCCCTCTGCTCCTCTCCTCTTTCCCTCTGCTCCTCTCCTTTTCCCCTCTGCTCCTCTCCTCCCCTCTGCTCTTCTCATCTTTCCTTCTGCTCCTCTCCTCTTTCCCTCTGCTCCTCTCCTCTGCTCCTCCTCTCCTTTCCTCTTCCCCTCTGCTCCTCTCATCTTCCACTCTCCTCCTCTCCTCTTCCCCTCTGCTCCTCTCCACTCTCGAAACAACGCGTTCGTGTGGAAGGTAGAACGTCACATTGGCTCATGGCATCGCAGCCCTTCTAGTCGAGCTGAAGAGTTACCTTCTATGCCGTTGTCACTCTCTCTTTCTGTTTCTCTATCTCTCTCCCTCTCTCCTTTAACTTTCTTTTTCTTCTAGCTATCTAGCGCTGTCTCTCTGTCTGTCTTTCATTATTTATTTCCCCTCCCCCATCCTCCCCCTCTCTCTCTCTTCCTAGTTGAGAGGGATACCGTCTAGCCCTATCCCAGAGTTGTCTTCATTAGTCCATCCCAGCCTGGATGAAGTGATGGTGGAGGGTAGAGGGGGTAGCTCTCAGTGAACTAGACAGACATACACAGAGTGAAGATGAATACATGCCCTGTCCCACATTGGAGGAGATGAAAGTTTGTGTGTGCGTGTATGTGTCTGTGAGTGTCTGTGTCTGTGTGCCCTACCTAAAGCCTGTGGCAGCCAGTCCAGGGAGATAGATTAGTTGGATGAACTATTATAGCTGCTATATTTCAGCAGTCAGAGCTGACAGTGAGAGAAACCAGTTGAGAGAGAGAGAGAGTAGTGTGTGTGTGTGTGTGTGTGTGTGTGTGTGTGTGTGTGTGTGTGTGTGTGTGTGTGTGTGTGTGTGTGTGTGTGTGTGTGTGTGTGTGTGTGTGTGTGTGTGTGTGTGTGTGTCTGGCTGTGGGGGTGGGTGTGTGTGTCTGGCTGTGGGGTGGACAGGAGCAGATGCTTTAGCCCTCATCCCAAATGGCACCCTATTCATTAGTGCAAAACTTTTGACCAGACCATATGGGCCCTAGTCAAAAATAGTGTACTACATAGGAAATAGGGTGCCATTAGGGATACTACCTTAGTCTCTAGATTGAGCCCATTTAAATGAGAACTTCCTCCATTAAGAAGTCTAAACTGTGATTACACACGCCCGCCCACCCACCCACCTACTGAGAGGAAGAGCCAATAAACAGCCTTCATGACCTTCACCGGTACTTCTCCTTCTCGGGTCTACATGTGTGATGTGATATTTTGTATGTATTTAATTGAGCCTTCCTTGAATGGGTTCCTTAACCGTCCGCTCACAATGGGAGCAGGTGAGGAGGGTAAGTCTACGTCCCAAATGGCACCCTGTTTCCTACATAGTGCACTACCTTTGACCAGAAGTAGTGCACTATGTAGGTAATAGGGTGACGTTTGGGACAAAGCCCAAGATCACACATTATTTGCATCATCACAGATTGAAAAGCATCTATACAGTCACTATACCCTGTCTACATAATAACACCTGGAAGGATTTCAGAGAAAGTGCAATGCGGCTTCCTGCACTCTAAAAATTGCTGGGTTGTTTGGTTGACCCAACTGCTTGGTTACAGACATTGGGTCAATTAGTTGAGTTGTTTTCTTTGAAAACCACTGGGTTATTGATGCTGGATGCTGGGTTATCGATGCGCTGGGTTATTGAGATATTACCCAGCGAGTCAGTTCAAAATAATGGGGGTGTGGCTTAGCAGGGGCGTGGCTGTTGTATAGTTATTTTTTGCCACCCGTGAGGGTAAATGTGATTCTTGTTCATCTGTTCTGTTGTATTGTTAACAGAGGTTAATGTTGAACACTGACAGTTTTGTAGCTTTAAAGAGGCTTACACAACTGTATGGGTTTCTTAAGAGCCTAAGCAAATCACAATAACCAAGGCTGTTCAGGTGTGATAGAAAGGATGGGTATTTCACTGATAACCAATCCTGTTCAGGTGTGACAGAAAGGATTGGTATTTCACTGATAACCAATCCTGTTCAGGTGTGATAGAAAGGATTGGTATTTCACTGATAACCAAGGCTGTTCAGGTGTGACAGAAAGGATTGGTATTTCACTGATAACCAATCCTGTTCAGGTGTGACAGAAAGGATGGGTATTTCACTGATAACCAATCCTGTTCAGGTGTGACAGAAAGGATTGGTATTTCACTGATAACCAATCCTGTTCAGGTGTGACAGAAAGGATTGGTATTTCACTGATAACCAAGGCTGTTCAGGTGTGACAGAAAGGATGGGTATTTCACTGATAACCAATCCTGTTCAGGTGTGACAGAAAGGATTGGTATTTCACTGATAACCAATCCTGTTCAGGTGTGACAGAAAGGATTGGTATTTCACTGATAACCAAGGCTGTTCAGGTGTGACAGAAAGGATGGGTATTTCACTGATAACCAAGGCTGTTCAGGTGTGACAGAAAGGATTGGTATTTCACTGATAACCAAGGCTGTTCAGGTGTGACAGAAAGGATGGGTATTTCACTGATAACCAAGGCTGTTCAGGTGTGACAGAAAGGATGGGTATTTCACTGATAACCAAGGCTGTTCAGGTGTGACAGAAAGGATGGGTATTTCACTGATAACCAAGGCTGTTCAGGTGTGACAGAAAGGATTGGTATTTCACTGATAACCAAGGCTGTTCAGGTGTGACAGAAAGGATGGGTATTTCACTGATAACCAATCCTGTTCAGGTGTGACAGAAAGGATTGGTATTTCACTGATAACCAAGGCTGTTCAGGTGTGACAGAAAGGATGGGTATTTCACTGATATCCAAGGCTGTTCAGGTGTGACAGAAAGGATGGGTATTTAACTGATAACCAAGGCTGTTCAGGTGTGACAGAAAGGATTGGTATTTCACTGATAACCAATCCTGTTCAGGTGTGACAGAAAGGATTGGTATTTCACTGATAACCAAGGCTGTTCAGGTGTGACAGAAAGGATGGGTATTTCACTGATAACCAATCCTGTTCAGGTGTGACAGAAAGGATTGGTATTTCACTGATAACCAATCCTGTTCAGGTGTGACAGAAAGGATTGGTATTTCACTGATAACCAAGGCTGTTCAGGTGTGACAGAAAGGATGGGTATTTCACTGATAACCAAGGCTGTTCAGGTGTGACAGAAAGGATTGGTATTTCACTGATAACCAAGGCTGTTCAGGTGTGACAGAAAGGATGGGTATTTCACTGATAACCAAGGCTGTTCAGGTGTGACAGAAAGGATGGGTATTTCACTGATAACCAAGGCTGTTCAGGTGTGACAGAAAGGATGGGTATTTCACTGATAACCAAGGCTGTTCAGGTGTGACAGAAAGGATTGGTATTTCACTGATAACCAAGGCTGTTCAGGTGTGACAGAAAGGATGGGTATTTCACTGATAACCAATCCTGTTCAGGTGTGACAGAAAGGATTGGTATTTCACTGATAACCAAGGCTGTTCAGGTGTGACAGAAAGGATGGGTATTTCACTGATATCCAAGGCTGTTCAGGTGTGACAGAAAGGATGGGTATTTAACTGATAACCAAGGCTGTTCAGGTGTGACAGAAATGATGGGTATTTCACTGATATCCAAGGCTGTTCAGGTGTGACAGAACGGTCTTGTATTTCACTGATAACCAAGGCTGTTCAGGCATGATATAACGGTCTTGTATTTCACTGATAACCAAGGCTGTTCAGGTGTGACAGAAAGGATTGGTATTTCACTGATAACCAAGGCTGTTCAGGTGTGACAGAAAGGATTGGTATTTCACTGATAACCAAGGCTGTTCAGGTGTGACAGAAAGGATGGGTATTTCACTGATAACCAAGGCTGTTCAGGTGTGACAGAAAGGATGGGTATTTCACTGATAACCAAGGCTGTTCAGGTGTGACAGAAAGGATGGGTATTTCACTGATAACCAAGGCTGTTCAGGTGTGACAGAAAGGATTGGTATTTCACTGATAACCAAGGCTGTTCAGGTGTGACAGAAAGGATGGGTATTTCACTGATAACCAATCCTGTTCAGGTGTGACAGAAAGGATTGGTATTTCACTGATAACCAAGGCTGTTCAGGTGTGACAGAAAGGATGGGTATTTCACTGATATCCAAGGCTGTTCAGGTGTGACAGAAAGGATGGGTATTTAACTGATAACCAAGGCTGTTCAGGTGTGACAGAAAGGATTGGTATTTCACTGATAACCAATCCTGTTCAGGTGTGACAGAAAGGATTGGTATTTCACTGATAACCAAGGCTGTTCAGGTGTGACAGAAAGGATGGGTATTTCACTGATAACCAATCCTGTTCAGGTGTGACAGAAAGGATTGGTATTTCACTGATAACCAATCCTGTTCAGGTGTGACAGAAAGGATTGGTATTTCACTGATAACCAAGGCTGTTCAGGTGTGACAGAAAGGATGGGTATTTCACTGATAACCAAGGCTGTTCAGGTGTGACAGAAAGGATTGGTATTTCACTGATAACCAAGGCTGTTCAGGTGTGACAGAAAGGATGGGTATTTCACTGATAACCAAGGCTGTTCAGGTGTGACAGAAAGGATGGGTATTTCACTGATAACCAAGGCTGTTCAGGTGTGACAGAAAGGATGGGTATTTCACTGATAACCAAGGCTGTTCAGGTGTGACAGAAAGGATTGGTATTTCACTGATAACCAAGGCTGTTCAGGTGTGACAGAAAGGATGGGTATTTCACTGATAACCAATCCTGTTCAGGTGTGACAGAAAGGATTGGTATTTCACTGATAACCAAGGCTGTTCAGGTGTGACAGAAAGGATGGGTATTTCACTGATATCCAAGGCTGTTCAGGTGTGACAGAAAGGATGGGTATTTAACTGATAACCAAGGCTGTTCAGGTGTGACAGAAATGATGGGTATTTCACTGATATCCAAGGCTGTTCAGGTGTGACAGAACGGTCTTGTATTTCACTGATAACCAAGGCTGTTCAGGCATGATATAACGGTCTTGTATTTCACTGATAACCAAGGCTGTTCAGGTGTGACAGAAAGGATTGGTATTTCACTGATAACCAAGGCTGTTCAGGTGTGACAGAAAGGATTGGTATTTCACTGATAACCAAGGCTGTTCAGGTGTGACAGAAAGGATTGGTATTTCACTGATAACCAAGGCTGTTCAGGTGTGACAGAAAGGATGGGTATTTCACTGATAACCAATGCTGTTCAGGTGTGATAGAAAGGATTGGTATTTCACTGATAACCAAGGCTGTTCAGGTGTGACAGAAAGGATGGGTATTTCACTGATAACCAAGGCTGTTCAGGTGTGGCAGAAAGGATTGATATTTCACTGATAACCAAGGCTGTTCAGGTGTGACAGAAAGGATTGGTATTTCACTGATAACCAAGGCTGTTCAGGTATGATATAACGGTCTTGTATTTCACTGATAACCAAGGCTGTTCAGGTGTGACAGAAAGGATTGGTATTTCACTGATAACCAAGGCTGTTCAGGTGTGACAGAAAGGATTGGTATTTCACTGATAACCAAGGCTGTTCACGTGTGACAGAAAGGATGGGTATTTCACTGATATCCAAGGCTGTTCAGGTGTGACAGAAAGGATGGGTATTTCACTGACAACCAAGGCTGTTCAGGTGTGACAGAAGGATGGGTATTTCACTGATATCCAAGGCTGTTCAGGTGTGACAGAACGGTCTTGTATTTCACTGATAACCAAGGCTGTTCAGGCGTGACAGAACGGGGGTATTTCACTGATAACCAATGATGTTCAGGCATGATATAACGGGTGGTATTTCACTGATAACCAAGGCTGTTCAGGTGTGACAGAACGGTGTTGTATTTCACTGATAACCAAGGCTGTTCAGGTGTGACAGAACGGGTGGTATTTCACTGATAACCAAGGCTGTTCAGGTGTGACAGAACGGGTGGTATTTCACTGATAACCAAGGCTGTTCAGGTGTGACAGAACGGGTGGTATTTCACTGATAACCAAGGCTGTTCAGGTGTGACAGAACGGGTGGTATTTCACTGATAACCAAGGCTGTTCAGGTGTGACTGAACGGGTGGTATTTCACTGATAACCAAGGCTGTTCAGGTGTGACAGAACGGGGGTATTTCACTGATAACCAAGGCTGTTCAGGTGTGACTGAACGGGTGGTATTTCACTGATAACCAAGGCTGTTCAGGTGTGACAGAACGGGTGGTATTTCACTGATAACCAAGACTGTTCAGGCGTGACACAAGGGTCTTGTATTTCACCAACCAAAAGTGTAACCCACTTCCAAAATGAGCACATCCCTCCACAAAACAATATCTGGAACACACACACACACTGTAAAAAACATCTGTGTGTCGCGCGTCCCATTCCGTGAAGTGGTGTAAAGCAGGTAAATTAAATCAATGGCGGTAAAGATGAGGTAAGATGCTGTGTGTGTGTCTGCTTGCATGCTTGCGTGTGTGAGGTACAATGCGGTAAGATACTGATCCTGGCAATCGGCATGATCTGCTCAGCATTTTTATTCCTACTAACGGTCAGCACCACGGGCACAGCTCCAAGCTTTAGGTTTTTGAGACCATCATTCTGTCTGAGAAGGAAGGCTCGTGACACTACCTGGAAACACACACACTTCACAGACGACGGCACAACTGCTCTAGGGGTGATGTTCTGCGGTTTACCCTGTGCTGCTCATCATTCTGTCAGAAACAGGAGGCTCTCTAAGGTGACACTAGCCTGGTCCCAGATTGGTTTGGATTGTCATGACACGGCCATATTCATGTCATAATATGTCATAACAGTTGACATAACTTTAAATATATCTTAGATTTTAGATTTTTCAATGTAGCCACCCTTTGCCTTGATGACAGCTTTGTACACTCTTGGCATTCTCTCAACCAGCTTCACCTGGAATGCCTTTCCAACAGTCTTGAAGGAGTTCCCACATATGCTGAGCACTTGATGGCTGCTTTTTCTTCACTCGTCGGTCCAACTCCTCCCAAAACATCTCAATTGGGTTGAGGTCGGATGATTGTGGAGGCCAGGTCATCTGATGCAGCACTCTGTCACTCTCCTTCTTGATCAAATAGCCCTTACACAGCATAGAGGTGTGTTGGGTCATTGTCCTGTTGAAAACAAATGATAGTTCCACTAAGCTCAAACCAGATGGGATGGCGTAACTACCCATGCTAGTTAAGTGTGCCTTAAATTCTAAATAAATCACAGACAGTGTCACCAGCAAAGCACCCCCACACCATCACACCTCCTCCTCCATGCTTCATGGTGGGAACCACACATGCGGGAATCATCCGTTCATTTGGACTCATCAGACCTAAGGACACATTTCCACCAGTCTAATGTCCATTGGTCGTGTTTCTTGGTCCAAGCAAGTCTCTTATTATTATTGGTGTCCTTTAGTAGTGGTTTCTTTGCAGCAATTCAACCATGAAGGCCTGATTCACACAGTCTCCTCTGAACAGTTGATTTGGAGATTTGTCTGTTACTTGAACTCTGTGAAGGAATTATTTGGGCTGCAATTTCTGAGCCTGGTAACTCTAATGAACTTATCCTTTGCATCAGTGGTAAATCTGAGTCTTCCTTTCCTGTGGCTTTTGCGACTGCACTTAAAGTAATGATGGACTGTCGTTTCTCTTTGCTTATTTGAGATGTTCTTGCCATAATATGGACTTGGTCTTTTACCAAATAGGGCTATCTTCTGTATACCACCCCAACCTTGTCACAACACAACTGATTGTCTCAAACGCATTAAGAAGGAAAGAAATTCTAACAAGGCACACCTGTAAATTGAAATGCATTCCAGGTGACTACCTCATGAAGCTGGTTGAGAGAATGCCAAGAGTGTGCAAAGCTGTCATCAAGGCAAAGGGTGGCTACTTTGAAGAATCTCAAATATATTTTGATTTGTTTAAAACTTTTTGGGGTTACTACATGATTCCATATGTCTTCACTATTATTCTACAAAGTAAAGAATAAATGAAAGAAAAAAAACCTTGAATGATTAGGTGTCTCCAAACTTTGACTGGTACTGTATATGGAAAAATACACGTTTTAAAATGTTGATCAATCGATTGGTCTAAAGAACAGATGACATTCGGTCTACACATATTTTTTTTAGTCGGGGACAGCCCTAAACATTCCTAAAACATAATTTGACATTGATACTGTTGCCGCTTCCTGTATTTTTGATTAATAGCCGAGTGTCAATACACCATTTTTAAAAGAGTTCATAATGTTTTGTACGCTCATTGAAAATTGTGATATGTTGAAGACCAAGCAATTACAGTAACTCCGTAAACACGTGTCCAACTTGTGTTCAGATTACTTGTATTTTGTTTTATAAACTGCTAATGCACCAACATTCACCAAGCGGTCATTAGAGACTGAAATTGATTAACTTGCTCTACTGTAGTCAGTAGCATTCACAGATTGATCACGCATAACAATATAACTGGCAGACAGTTACCTATAAGTTAGTGTAAAAAACTTTACAGTATTGTCGTGTCTTTACTATCATTAAATGTGAAGACTGTTATTTTATCAAATTAATTCTCTATGTGTAATTAAAATTAGGTGATTAAACATATCATGTAAACACAATTAACCAGGAAGTTGGGGCACCACAGAAAATGGCAATTTACAGAGCTATAATTTTCCAAATATAACTCTTCAGTAATTTTAATATCTGATCGATTAGTCATTCTCATTCATGTATTATTATTACCTTGTTAGTCTTATTCCAAACGTCGAAAAATTATTGGTTATCTGCACGAACCCTAGCATAAATTATGAATAAGCAATATACAAATTGGCTTAATTATTTACTAATTAACTAAATAATCACAGAAATACATCACAAACAAACAGTAGATATTGGTTACTAACAGTGATATAAAAGTCCCTAGTGGGCTAAGCCGATATGACAGCTTGGTAGACAAAAGGAAAGGGGTGGGACTGAGAAAGAGCGGGAAAGACAAATGGATTCACTACACACAGTCTATAATTATATTAATTGAAATACTAATCCTTTGCACATGAACAGCCGCTCATTCGAGAATAATTGCAATGCATATATATTTACACCCATATGTCATTGTCTTCTCTGTTGGAATCATCAATCGTCCTGTAGGGTTCATCAGAGTCTCTGGTTAATTGAAGTCACAAAGTCATTGAAGTCACAAAGTATTTTATGGTTGTAGGTGGTTAGAATGGATACTTCAGAGTACCATTCAGAAGTGTTCTCATAGAATATTTGCTTCGGAGGTTGTCGGGATGCTCATTCTAGGTTCACGTAATTTCTAGCTGCAGACTAGCAATTTGTGTCATCTAGAATTTGCTCTTTCTGTTGTGAATCGACTGTCTCGGAGTTTAACCATTTCCAGCCGCGTAGCCAATGCTCCACATGGGATGGTCTTCAGGTCTTATGGTTTGCATGGTCTTAACCATTTGAGACATCTGGCTTACCACACGTCTCTTAAGCATGAAATGTACATTTCGTCACATGTGGTTTATAAATTTCAGTAGAAAAGGCAGTTCCATGATGCCTGATGTAATGGCTTGCCTCACGGGGGCGTGGCCTAGTGGTTAGAGCATTGGACTTGTAACGAAAGGTTGCAAGATGAAATCCCCGAGCTGACAAGGTAAAAATCTGTTGTTTTGCCCCTGTACAAGGCAGTAAACCCACTGTTCCTAAGCCGTCATTGAAGAATTTGTTCTTAACTGACTTGCCTAGTTAAATAAAGGTAAATAAATAATAGTAATAATAATACGGAAGATAATTCTCTCATTTTAAAGGTTAACATCACATTACATAATTTCACAAATAGTTGAATCTTAACTCATTCATTTTATACAAGAATTAGATGCAAACCCGATAATTGAGAAATGGACACGTTCAGAGGTACAGTTCTGTATGTTTCCTGTCCTTCCTGTCCTCAACATGACTGTCCCTTAAGTGTCCACGGACCATTCCCACATTCTCATAAGTAGAAATATTGTTTCATTCTCCCATTTTGGGGATTTAGGAGTTTGGCCAAGTCTTTCTTTGTTCTCTCTAGGCTCTCTACCTCCATACTGCATTCTAGTTTCTACCCGGTATTAATGACCTGAGGTACTAAACCTGGAGAGTGAGCGAGGGGGGGCACGACCTACACCCAGAAAGGGCCACGTCATTACAGTATGTTACCATAAATTCCAAAGAATCTTTGTATTAACAGTATATTACTGTCCTTTTTTTACAGTAACTTACAGGTAACTGGCTGCTAGTAAGTTACCCTAAAAACATTTTTTTTTATAGTGTAGTAACACAAACTGTCCACATTAGGGAGATTAGGCAAAACATAATGTAATATGGCAAAATAATTCAACATGTCAATTGAGGATGATGCTATATGTTGCCCACTCACAAACTATTGCAACAATGACTATTTCTCAGTCATTTAAACCATTTAGAGAGTTAAAAAATGCTCTTAAACACAATTTAACCGGCGCTGTAGTTAGAGTTTCTATTTGTTTTGTGCAGCAGCCTGAACCTTTGAGGTACCTGTATATAGTGTACTAGTTTTGCCTAGTTCTATAGGCCTTGGTCAAAGGTAGTACACTTTATAAGGAAAGGGGTGCTATTTGGGGTTCATGGTGTTTTTGGTGCAGCTCCACTCATGACATACTGCCTGGTAAGAAGATAAGTTTCCATCTCCTTTAGCTGGGATATGGTGTGTGTCCCAAATGGCAACCTATTCCCTACATAGTCCAGTACTTTTGACTAGAGCCGTATGGGCCCTGGTCAAAAGTACTGCACTGGATAGGGAATAGAGTGCTATTTGGGACGTATATATGCTCTATCTACCCTCCATTCTAGCTGGTCTCCCACCACACAGTGTCTCCCACAGCAGTCATGGATAATAAATTATCCAGGCACTAGCCCCCACACTGATGTTACCCAGAGAGAGCTGTGGGTGTCTAGGGAGAGAGGAGAGGGTTCCTATGGGAAGGGGGTAGATGGATGCGAAGATGGAGGGATGGGGGATGTTTGTGTCTGGGGAGAGAAGGGCCCTGGGGGAGGAAGGGTAGATGGAGGGATGTAGGCTGTGCTCTGTCTTCCATGACCTGCCTGCTTCCTGGATGGTTACACTAGAGAAAACCCAGTTCACTATGCACCTGTTCCAGATGAGGACCTCATACTGAGACTCAGGAAAATGGAGGCCCTGGTCTGAGTAGTTCTATGTCCAGGTGTCTTCTAAGGAGAAATGTTTCATACAGACTTAATAATCAGCTTCACTGAAGAGGCTGTGTGTCTGGAGAGAGGGGTCTTGGGGGAAAGGGAGGCTGGCTCCTGGCTGGGTCAAAGTGAGCAGACAGGGGCTCAGGAGAATGTAGGCCCAGCTCGTAGAGACGTGTTCTCATCTGTCCAGGTGTTGATACTTAGGAGAGTTTCATATGGACTGTGTATCCAGCTTCACAGGAGAGAGAACAGTTCCTCACTGTTGATTTTACATTTACATTTTGGTCTTAACCAGAGGGACTTACAGTCAGTGCAGATGACCTGATGTGTGCGTCTGGGGAGAAGGTTTTTGAGGGAAGAGGATAGGCTGGCTCCTGGCTGGCTATACCTGGGCTCTGGAGAAAAACCTAGTTAGTTCACCATGCACCTGTTCAAGGTAAGACTTAGAGGACGCAAGGATCAACCTGCTCTCAGTGAAGTTCTCTCACCTGTTCAGGTGTTGATACAGACTGTGTATCAAGCTTGAGAGAGAGAGTAGTCCTTCACTAGGAAGACTGTGTGTTTATAGGGAGGAGGGTCTTGGGGGAGAAAGAGAGGCTGGCTCCTGACTGGCTCCCACCTGGACCCAGGAGAAAACAGCTGATACTCTCATGCATGCCTTCTAATCAGCTTCACTGTTCATGCCTTGTACATGGGAAAAGGTGCTATGTGAGAAGATTGAGGGAGACTGTGCTCTGACTCTCGTGGCCTGGCTGATTCACCTTAGCCTGGGTACCAGTCTGTTCGTGCTATCATTCCACTTCTTACCAGTCCTTAACAAGGAGTGTCAAGAAGGGGAGTGATAGTACAGACAGACTGGTACCCAGGCTATGTTCACTTAGCCCTGGAGAAAACCAGGTTCACTCTGAACTCTCAGAGATGTTGCCAGTGCAGATGCATCATGACTTAGAAGAAAAGTTTTGTATTGCCTTTTTAGGTTTTGTATGGAGGTAATAACCAGCTTCACTAGAGAGAAAGAAAACAGTACATATCCTTACACACACCACACACACACACACACACACATTAACCCAGTGAATTAGAAACTTAGTGGGCAGGGATTTACCCAGGGGCCTGGCCAAGCAGGACACACATCAACTAGGAAGGGAAGGAACACAGGACAGAACCAGAACACAAATCCACATTATAACACTCTTAGGCATCCTTCCACAGAGGACATGATATAAAACAATAAACCATCCACAGCATAGTGATGGGGTATAACTGTACCCTAGCTGATGATATGAGAGAAAGATTCAAGGAAATGTGTGTTACGTGCAGTGTATCCCCTTACGAAAAAAAGAGTGCAGTATAACTGCAGGATGCTGCAACTACTGCATACAAAATACGTTTTTTTTACTGCAGTAATTTTGCAGTTAGTGTAGTATAACTGCAGTTCACTGCAGTTATTCTGCAATTACAGCATTCAAAATACCACAGTCGACTGCAGTTACTGCACTGTTACTGCAGTTTCAAAACTGCAATCTTGTTTTGTAAGTGTGTGTGTGTGTGACTACTCTGTGGAGGCATTATGAAATTCAAACAGTAGCTAATTTATTTCTTGCTGAGCCTATTTCTGTCAATATTTACTAGCAGCAGGGGCCTCTTGCTTCAGTGGTCAAATAACACAAGCAACATGTGCAACAGACCCATAAGCTACTGATAATGCATGAGGGTAAAGAGATGTGGAGAGTGAACTGTTTTGGCGTATCTGAGGAAGAAAGAGGACACATATATCAGTACACACTTTGTAGCTAGCTGACTTACGTCTCTTTGGCTGACCATGTGTGTGTTTTAGTGAGATTAACATCAGCGGGTGGTTTTCAATGGGTTATGGAAGCTGTATTGGTTTAGTGTAAGTCAAATCTGACCTCATGGCGACTTAACTGTGTAAGGTGACATGACACATGGCTGCTACTAGCCCATCACAGCTAACTAGCCGGCACAACACAGCTAACTAGCGCAACACAGCTAACTTGCTAGCGCAACACAACTAACTAGCCAACACAACTAACTAGCTAGCACACAACAGCTAAATAGCTAGCACACAACAGCTAACTAGCTCAACACAGCTAACTAGCTAGTGCAACACAGTTAACTAGCTAGCACACCACAGCTAACTAGCTAGCACACAACAGCTAACTAGCGCAATACAGCTAACTAGCTAGCACACCACAGCTAACTTAGTAGGACTAACACGTGTGTCTTTCTGTCTCTGTGTTTTCAGTTGACGGCTGCATACACAAAGCGGCAGGCTCCTGTCTGTATGAAGAATGCATCACACTCAACGGCTGTGAAACCGGCAACGCCAAGATCACCTGTGGCTACGACCTACCGGCTAAATGTGAGTACCGTTTTTAATCCATTATTATCCCTGTTCCAATTTTCCCTGCCATGTGTGCTGTTTTGATGCTATATCCTACACTATGCTGCATTTGTGTCCTTTACAATACCTGCAATGAATACGGTTAATTCTATATCATCCCTATACATTGAACTTGATCCCCATGAAACATGTCGCTGAACATGTGAAACGTTGGGACATGATGTTGCTGCTATGCATTACAGCCAATCGGATCATTGCAACAACATGACTGCCAACCTAATTATCACTACACCACCCACCCACTAGCTAAAAGATCCCAGTTAACATACCCATAGGCAAAATTGGTTGCAATGATGTCCAGTGTATCCCTTCTGTAAGACATTGTTGCCAGAGATGTCTGCAACATTACATAATGACTACACTGACATTGTGAATCACCCCACTGCCTCACTGCATACTGAATTACATTGGGGACATTTGAGTCATTTTAGGATGAATCCTATCAATCAGCCCATTGAGTTTACAGTTGCTTGCACACTTTATTTATTTATTTTTGGATATAGAACGACAGTTCCATCATCATTTATTAGTACTGATTGGCCATTACTGATGAATGGGCTCTTATTATTAACAGAGTCGTTATCATTATGATGGGTAGGAGCTTGTTCTACGCCCTGTTGGAGGTTCCATCTGTACACAAAGTCTGCATCCCAAATGGCACACTATTCCCCTTTACAGTGCACATTGACTCTGGTCAAACACTGCACTATATAGGGAATAGGGTGCCATCTGCAAACAAAGAAAGACATTAAGGGACACATTTGGTAGTAACTTGATTGATATTTTATCCTTGATTTATCCAGTTAACGGTTCACGTAACTCTCCTCATGGTGAGTTATGGAGATCGTCATTCCATAGAAGGCTGTCGTTGTTTTAGCCTTTTTCAGGGAAGGAGGTATATAACATGCATTTGTCTGCAAGTGTGAGAGAGAGAGAGAGAAAGAAAGAAAGAAAGAGATAAAGAAAGAGAGCGAGAGAGAGGTAGTAGTCTGGTAATGGATGAAGAGGTGTGTCTGTGGACACAGCTGGATTGGGGGAGTGATGAGGGTGATAGATGACCTTGGGTAATTATTTGTAATGCACCTGCCACACTTAAAAAGGTGCCACAAGCAACGTTCCAAACAAAGCTGGAATAATATGGTTGTGTTAGGGTTAGGGTTTATAGTGTGGAAAACAAGTGTCTTTTGCTTTGGTACAGTTCTGTCAAACTGTATTAAACATCCCAGTGGTAGTGTCATTTCCCTGAATAGTTTCTGTAAGACAGAGAGAGGGTTGCCTCCCAAATTGCACCCTATTCCCTATATAGTGTACTACTTTTGACCAGAGCCCTATAAGCCCTGGTTGAAAGTAGTGCCATATAAAGGGAATAGGGTGGGATTTGGGATTGACCCAGAAACAGGACCCAGAGAGCCTGTGAAATTAGAAGAGGGTTGGAAGCAAACGAAAGTTGTGGAGAAATTGGTTTGTGTTTAATGTGTCTTAAAGCTGTCAAACAAGCCAAGCAGATAAACCAATGAGTCATGCAGGATGATAGACAGACAGGTGGTTCCATTGATTGCTATGGAAAACACACGTGCACACACGGTCTGTTCCATTGTCTGCTATGGAAAACACACGTGCACACACGGTCTGTTCCATTGTCTGCTATGGCAACACTGCCTGACACTTCCATAACAATTGAATAACCTATTTCAAATATCATAGTTTAATAACTTACTATGTCACGATATCACAAACAATCTCGGGCTGTGGACACATCTTCTGTAGGGGAGAGTGGTTTAAGTGTTTTACATTCAGCATCACTCCATCAAGGGAAATATAGCATTATTTCAAACAAAGATATCTATATATATTTCAGGATGTTGTGTATCCCTAGAAATAATCAGAATTCATGTAAACATGACAGTTTTGAAAACATAGCTTGTGCAAAATAAGTGGTATATTGGCACAATTTAGCTGCGGGAAAGGGGAAGATAGGCCAACTACACATTTCTGTACTGAATGAAATATTACCACTACCTCTTTAAAACCATATCTATC
This sequence comes from Salvelinus namaycush, assembly GCF_016432855.1. NCBI lineage: Eukaryota > Metazoa > Chordata > Actinopteri > Salmoniformes > Salmonidae > Salvelinus > Salvelinus namaycush. Next base: position 71,439,674 of record NC_052310.1, read on the forward strand.
TGTATTTCCCAAACACAATTCAACACAATCACACTTTTTTTTTGTCTTTTAATTATTTTAAGCATCTTTTAACACAGGCTTAACAGCTAACAAACACTTTGTACTTTTAAAAATACATTTAAACTGTAACGGCAGTCTAAGTCGTCCTCCTCCTCAGACGAGGAGAGGCGAGAAGGATCAGAGGACCAATACGCAGCGTGGTAATTTTCCATAATGAATTTAATCAACACAAAACAATACACTATACAAAATAACAAAAGAACATACCGTCACAGTCCTAGCTGGTGCAGAACACAAACACAGAGACAGGAAATAACCACCCACAATCCCCAACACAAAACAAGCCACCTATATATGATTCTCAATCAGGGACAACGATTGACAGCTGTCTCTGATTGAGAACCATATCAGGCTGAACATAGAAACAGACGAACTAGACACACAACATAGAATACCCACCCCAACTCACGCCCTGACCAACTAAACACATACAAAACAACAGAAAACAGGTCAGGAACGTGACATAAACATAGGCCACACTGCTTCGAAGTTAGCTGCTTAGTGATTTTGACGCATGCCACGGAGCTCCGGTATCAAACGTAGCACCACTAGATATTTCTGTTTAAAGGGAGGAGAGTGTCAAGTGCCTCAGTGTGTGAGCATTTCTTGTAAAAACGCAACTAAATAAGTAAACATGTTTATCACGGACACACTACGGCGGGCAGCAACACAACAACATGCTTTAGCTTGTTATGTTCTCTGTAAAATACCTATCATTTTGTGGTTTCCCTCTTCTGACCCTATGACGAAAAAAGACCTGCTATATTCTAATCTCAAATCTATACCTAAAATGCCTGTAGCTATATGGCCTTCCTCTCCGAACTCTTCACAGAAAAACCTGCGTTTTGTGCCCTTTGTTTTGACTCTTTCATCCCCATCGTCAAGGTCCTAACACGGTCCTAACACGGTCCTAACACGGCCCTAACACGGCCCTAACACGGTCCTAACACGGCCCTAACACGGCCCTAACACAGCCTTAATAGGGTCCTAACACGGCCCTAACACGGCCCTAACACGGCCCTAACACGGCCCTAACACGGCCCTAACACGGCCCTAACACGGCCCTAACACGGCCCTAACACGGCCCTAACACGGCCTTAATAGGGTCCTAACACGGCCCTAACACGGCCCTAACACGGCCCTAACACGGCCCTAACACGGCCCTAACACGGCCCTAACACGGTCCTAACACGGTCCTAACACGGCCCTAACACAGCCTTAATAGGGTCCTAACACGGCCCTAACACGGCCCTAACACAGCCTTAATAGGGTCCTAACACGGCCCTAACACGGCCCTAACACGGCCCTAACACGGCCCTAACACAGCCTTAATAGGGTCCTAACACGGCCCTAACACGGCCCTAACACGGCCCTAACACGGCCCTAACACGGCCCTAACACGGCCCTAACACGGCCCTAACACGGCCCTAACACGGCCCTAACACGGCCCTAACCCAGCCTTAATAGGGTCCTAACACGGCCCTAACACGGCCCTAACACGGCCCTAACACGGCCCTAACACGGCCCTAACACGGCCCTAACACGGCCCTAACACGGCCCTAACACAGCCTTAATAGGGCCCTAACACGGCCCTAACACAGCCTTAATAGGGTCCTAACACGGCCCTAACACGGCCCTAACACGGCCCTAACACGGCCCTAACACGGCCCTAACACGGTCCTAACACAGCCCTAACACGGCCCTAACACGGTCCTAACACAGCCTTAATAGGGTCCTAACACGGCCCTAACACGGCCCTAACAGGGTCCTAACACGGCCCTAACACGGCCCTAACACGGCCCTAACAGGGTCCTAACACGGTCCTAACACGGTCCTAACACGGCCCTAACACGGCCCTAACACGGTCCTAACACGGCCCTAACACGGCCCTAACACAGCCTTAATAGGGTCCTAACACGGTCCTAACACGGCCCTAACACGGCCCTAACACGGCCCTAACACGGCCCTAACACGGCCCTAACACGGCCCTAACACGGCCCTAACACGGCCCTAACACGGCCCTAACACGGCCCTAACACGGCCCTAACACGGCCCTAACACGGCCCTAACACGACCCTAACACGGCCCTAACACGGCCCTAACACAGCCTTAATAGGGTCCTAACACGGTCCTAACACGGCCCTAACACGGCCCTAACACGGTCCTAACACGGCCCTAACACGGCCCTAACACGGTCCTAATATGGTCCTAACACGACCCTAACACAGCCTTAATATGATCCTAACACGGCCCTAACACGGCCTTAATAGGGTCCTAACACGGCCCTAACACGGCCCTAACACGGCCCTAACACGGCCCTAACACGGCCCTAACACGGCCCTAACACGGCCCTAACACGGCCCTAACACGGCCCTAACACGGCCCTAACACGGCCCTAACACGACCCTAACACAGCCTTAATATGATCCTAACACGGCCCTAACACAGCCTTAATAGGGTCCTAACACGGCCTTAAGATGGTCTTAGCAAAGCCTTAATACACAGTACTACATAGAGCCATGGCTACATCAAGTAACTCACGCAAGCAGTAACATCTGATTTAGAAACAGATAAAAATACACCTTATGGAACAGCTGGACTGTGAAGAGTCACACACACACAGGTACAGACACTTAAGGCAGCCCCCTTCACCTCTCAGAGGGGTTGGGTTAAATGTGGAAGAAACATTTCAGTTGAAGGCATTCAGTTATACAACTGACTAGTTTTCCCCCTTTCCCCTTCATTTCCATTAATACGGCCCTAACACAGTCCTAACACAGCCTTAATTAACCTTTCTGAACCACCCATCCCGGATCCGGGATATTTGTCATCAGAAACGCTGACTAGCATAGCCTAGCCTAGCGCGACAGGTATATAATAAAATATAATTTCATGAAACCACAAGTGCAATATTGCAAAACACAGCTTAGCCTTTTGTTAATCCATCTGTCGTCTCAGATTTTGAAATTATGCTTTACAGCGAAAGCAATACAAGCGTTTGTGTAAGTTTATCGATCGCTCGACAAAACAATAAGAACACCTAGCGTCAGGAAACTTGGTCACGGAAATCAGAAAAGCAATCAAATTAATCGTTTACCTTTGATGATCTTCGGATGTTTTCACTCACGAGACTCCCCTCTAGACAGCAAATGTTCCTTTTGTTCCATAAAGATATTTTTTATATCCAAATACCTCCGTTTAGTTTGATGCGTTATGCCCAGGAATCCACCGGAAAGAGCGGTCGCGACAACTCCGAAGAAAATTCCAAATTATATCCATAATGTCCACAGAAACATGTCAAACCTTGTTTATAATCCATCCTCAGGGTGTTTTTCAAATATCTATTCGATAATATATCAACCGGGACAGTTGGCTTTTCACTAGGACCGAGAGTAACAATGGCTGCCATTCTCTTTTGCGCAAAAATCACTCGGAGAGTTCCCACCTATCCACTTACGCAATGTGGTCGTTCACGCTCATCCTTCAAAATAAAAGCCTGAAACTATGTCTAAAGGCTGTTGACACCTTAGGGAAGACATAGAAAAAGAAGTCTGGTTGATATCCCTTTATATGGGCAATAGGGATGCATGGGAACAGAGAGGTCTCAAAAACAGGGTCACTTCCTGATTGGATTTTCCCCAGGTTTTAGCCTGCAATATCAGTTCTGTTTAACTCACAGACAAAACATTTACAGTTTTGGAAACTTCAGTGTTTTCTATCCTAATCTGACACTTATATGCATATTCTAGTTTCGGGGGCTGAGAAATAGGCAGTTTAAAATGGGTACGTTTTTTAGCCAAAAACGAAAATGTCGCCCCCAATACTCAAGAAGTTTTAATATGGTCCCAACACGGGTCCTAACACAGTCCTAACACGGTCCTAAAGCGGTCCTAACACAGTCCTAACACAGCCTTAATGCGGTCCTAACACGCTCCTAAAGCGGTCCTAACACAGTTCTAACACAGCCTTAATACGGTCCCTACATGGTCATAATACGGTGTTAACACAGCCTTAATGCGGTCCTAACACGGTCCTAAAGCGGTCCTAACACAGTCCGAACACGCTCCTAAAGTGGTCCTAACATGGTCCCTCTCCACCATGGTGAGCGTAGCCTGCCACCACTACCCCAGGTCCCTGACAGGAAAGTCCAGGATTAGCATTAATGGCTGTTAATTAACTGAATTCATTCAACTGAAACATGTCTTCTGCATTTTTGTGAATCAGAGAGGTGCGGGGGGCTGCCTTAATCGACATCCACGGGAACAGTGTGTTAACTGCTTTGCTCATGGGCAGAATGACATATTTTTACCTTGTCAGCTTGGGGATTTGATCCAGCAACCTTCCCAGACAGGTGTGTGCCTTTCCAAATCATGTCCAATCAATTGCATTTACCACAGGTGGACTCCAATCAAGTTGTAGAAACACCTCAAGGATGATCAATGGAAACAGGAATCACCTGAGCTCAATTTTGAGTCTCGTAGCAAAGGGTCTGAATATTTATGTAAATAAGGTATTTAAAAAAAAAAATGTTTATAAATGTGCAAACATTTATAAAACCTGTTTTCACTTTGTCATTATGGGGTATTGTGTGTAGATTGAGGAGGAATCATTTTTATTTAATCAATTTTATTGAATAAGGCTGTAACGTAACAAAATGTGGAAAAAGTCAATATGAACATGAGTTTGGAATGCATCAGAAAAAAGAGAACAGCAAATTGATTGAAATAAGTCTTGTCAGTTAGTTTTCTCGTCAATATAACACTTCTCTGCTGCTAAACACACCCCCAAAACATAATATTCATTTAGTTCTTATTGTTCTCATCGCTGTCGTCCTTACTATTTTCACTGTTGACTGCTCTTGGAAATTGACAGCTTTTTGACTTCACTCTATCTTCCTTCTTTCTGTCTGTGAATGCTAGGCTTTATCTAAATAACTATTTTCTATGGTTCCTTCCCAAATGGCACATTATTCCCTAAAGAATGCACTACTTTTCACCAGAACCATGTTCCCTGGTTGAAAGTAGTGCACTTATGTAAGAAATAGGGTTCCATTTGGAACATAGCCTCTATCTGAAGTCTCTATCAGAAGTCTTTCAGACGTTCATATTATTTTCTTTTTTGTAATGAATTGTCCTTGTGTGACTTAATATTTGTTGTCCTCTGCCTACGCAGCCATTCTGAGCCTGTCTCTACGGAGTGTTCTGTTCTCATTTGATCAATTCCTAAAAACCTCACAAAACATTCTCGTTCCCCTCACAAAATGAACAAAACAGTTACAATGACGAAGACAAACAGTGGTACAAAGGTTTGTATTATGTTTCATTTTGATTTGCTGGCAATCAACATTTCCTCATTTGTTTTGATTGACATGACAGCTTCTCATGCTTTGCTCAGCCTGGTTTGTATTTCCTGCTTTGCCCCTTTTTACACACACACACACACACACACACACACACACACACACACACACACACACACACACACACACACACACACACACACACACACACACACACACACACACACACACACTTATATAATAAATAATACATATAGATTTAGGATCTTAATTTGACCTATATTGTAACAGCAAAATAATCCTGCAGCAACAGGATTTGAACACTTCATAATGTTGCTTGATCGGTGGTTAGGCTATTAGCTGTCCAAAAGTAGGCTACTTGAAAAGTACAATATTGTTAATATAACTGTGTGTTAGTGTGGGTTGTCAGTCACTTTTTTTCCCCAGCAACAAAATAGTGATCAAAATAAAATCCTACATCTGTAGAACATTTGTATGGAATATTTGGATTTCGCATGTGGTGTTTAGTTCAAGGCTTGCCTACGTGTGTACATATAAAGGATTTAGACGCTCTAGTTTTTCATACAAACACACAATTATGTACTCTCCCCCGGGCTAATGTAAATGAAGTGGACTTACTGAAATTGAAATGAAGCTAATTCAAAGACGTTTGCCTTTTCATCATTATCGCTTACTAATGAGGTGAATGTTGTCAACCCCAGGAAATATAGAAATTCACTTGATTCATTTCTCCTTTGAATATTAATGTTTTTACTTGTGTATGTTTCATAAACTAGTTGATTTGAAGTTGTTAGTGATGCTGGATTTGACTAATGATTAAAACAGATACTGTTTGGGTAATTGAAACATGGGCTGGGTTGGCTATCAGCCTGTGTGGTGTGGTGTATACAGAGGCCATATTTTGACAGTCAGACCTCTATGGAAGAGTCATATATCCATGGAAATCGGGTCAAAGTCACACTAACTCTCCATAGGTATGAGACTCTAAGCTAATATAGCCACCGTACACTATGTCACTCTGTGGAAAAGCTTCACTGCTTCACTGCAGATGAATCATTCGGGTAAAGAACCACACAGAATCCCAACATACATCATATTGTTCCTTAGTATCACACAATATAATCAGGTAGTGTTTGGGAACACATCAGAGTCAAACTTCAACATAACAGAATGATGTCATGGCTGCTACAGCGGCAGTGTGATTGTGAGTGTGGGGCGCTGGTATGTTAATATTTGTACAGTACCAGTCAAAAGTTTGGACACACCTACTCATTCAAGGGTTTTTCTTTATTTTTTACTATTTTCTACATTGTAGAATAATAGTGAAGACATCAAAACTATGAAATAACACATATGGAATCATGTAGTAACCAAAAAGGTGTTAAACAAACCAAAGTATATTTTAGATTTTTGATTCTTCAAAGTAGCCACCCTTTGCCTTGATGACAGCTCTGCACACTCTTGGCATTCTCTCAACCAGCTTCATGAGGTAGTCACCTGGAATGTATTTCAATTAACAGGTGTGCCTTGTTCAAATTTAATTTGTGGAATTTATTTCCTTCTTAATGCATTTGAGTCAATCAGTTGTGTTGTGACAAGGTAGGGGGGGTATACAGAAGATAACCCTATTTGGTAAAAGACCAAGTCCATATTATGCCAAGAACAGTTCAAATAAGCAAAGATAAATGATAGTCCATCATTACTTTAAGACATGAAGGTCAGTCAAAGAGGAAAATTTCAAGAAATTTGAAATTATATTCAACTGCAGTCACAAAAACAATCAAGGCCTATGATGAAACTGGCTCTAATGAGGACCGCCATAGGAAAGGAAGACCCAGAGTTACCTCTGCTGCAGAGTATAAGTTCATTAGAGTTAACTGAACCACAGATTGCAGCCCAGATAAATGCTTCACAGAGTTCAAGTAACAGACACAGCTCAACATCAACTGTTCAGAGGAGACTGCATGAATCAGGCTTCCATGGTCGAATTGCTGCAAAGAAACCGGTACTAAATGTTATGGCTCTCGTTTGTGGAATGACCGTGCAGCGTGGTAGGCGTACATCGTTCTTTTTATTGATGACACCTAAAGCAAAATAGCAACGACAAAAACAAAAGCACACAGTTCTAATAGGGGAAAAAAACAATACAGAAAACAAGATCCCACAAAACTCAAAAGGAAAATGACAACTTATATATGATCCCCAATCAGAGACAACAATAGACAGCTGCCTCTGATTGGGAACCATATTCAGCCAAAAACACAAAGAAATAGAAAACATAGATTTTCCCACTGAGTCACACCCTGACCTAACCAAACATAGAGAATAATAAGGATCTCTAAGGTCAGGGCGTGACACTGAAGGACATTAATAATACGAAGAGACTTGCTTTGGCCAAGAAACACGAGCATTAGACCAGTGGAAATCTGTCCTTTGGTCTGATGAGTCCAGGTGACTACCACATGAAGCTAGTTGAAAGAATGCAAAGCTGTCATCAAGGCAAAGGGTAGCTTCATTGAAGAATCTAACATTTAAAATATATATTTTTTTGTTTAACACTTTTTTGTTTACTACATGATTCCATATGCGTTATTTCATAGTTTTGATGTCTTCACTATTATTCTACAATGTAAACATAAATTAAAACCCTTGAATGAGTAGGTGTGTCCAAACTTTTGACTGGTACTGTATGTAGTCGCCAAAGTTCCGGAAAACCTCTTTAATTGAGTTTTCCAGAGTAGCTTTGGCTCTTCCTCCCCCAAGGCACATACACATAGCAGAGCTCTCCTCTCCTGTCTCAGGGTGCTGATAAGAGCAAGTCCAAATAACCACAGACCCTTTCTTTCACTAAGTGAAGGTCAAGGGTAGAATTGTATTGCTCTACCATATCCGAGTTCTATGAGATGAAATACATTCTGTATTTGTGTTGAAAGGAGTTGGGAATTATCTCCATTTAACTGAGCAGGTCTAGACTCTTATCTTAGTAGTGAATATGACTCAATAGGACTTCTCTCAAACAGCTTCTAACCCTTGTATGTAGGGTTGTTCTCAAGTACAGTATCTGTTGTATTTTCGCTGTATAGTACATTGTAGTTTTATACAGTCACCTTGAATGCATCATGAAAGAGTATTATTTCTGTCAAAGGTATGTTGAGAGAGAGAAACAGAGAGAGAAAAACAGAGATATATAGAGAATAACAGAGATATATAGAAATAAACAGATAGAGAGAGAGAGAAACAGAAAGAGAGAGATAGACAGAGATGCCAATATTATTCTTCTCATCAAATGTAAATCTCCAACCAACCAACTGGCATTAGGCACAGATCACAATTTGTCAAGGGCACAGGTAAATTATATCACTTTAGCTAATATGGAAATGATAAGAAAAGGAGGGAAGGTCCCACTGGTAAAGCAATAAGAAATAAAATGCTTCCTCATGTCTGGACAAAGATTTGGTTTGCATCCCAAATGGCAACCTATTCCTTATTATAGTGCACTACTTTTGACCAGGGCTCATATGGGTACACTTTGGAGGGGGGGGGGGGGGGGGGGTATGGGTACAATTTGGGACGCATCCATGGTGTCTCAAAGGAACGAGTTTGCCCCTCAGTGGAAGTAGCTCAAAGTAATGATGTGAAATCCTAGTTGTTCTTGTTTGGAGCTTTGACATGAGCCAATTGAAAATGGAAATGACAACTATAAAACCCGGCCATTGATGAGGTAGTTTTTTTTCTATCCTCAGACAAGAAAATGATCGTCCATTTGTCCTCACTAAGAAGTTTAGGCTGAGGCTCAGGGGTTGACAAACCACCCCTTTAAGGCTCCATCCCTAATGGCAGCCTATTCCCTAATAGTGCACTACTTTTGACCTGGGCCCTATGGGGAATAGGGTGGCATTTGAGACTCACTTGAGAGAGTACCTATTCACATCTGGGACTGATTATGATGGCCGGGCCAAGGATTATTAATCAATGACAGTCATTATCCACGTAGCGTTGCAGAAAGACTCCAAATAAAACGCTGTCTGTCTATTACATCTGACAGGGAAAGTGTCTATTTGGCCCTTGGATGTGTCTCAAATGGCACCCTATCCTAGGCCCCATAGGGCACTGGTCAAAAGTAGAGCACTAAGGAATAGTCCTTGTGATACAGTCCTTGTGTTGCATGAGTTACATGAGTTGTTATGTTCATCTGAAGACAAGGCTTTGTGGTTAGGAAGTCAGTCAGCCTTAGCCTGGTCCCAGAGCTGTTTGTGCTGTCTTGCCAAGTCCTGACAATGATCATAGCAGTTGAAAAGACAACACAAACTGATCTGGGACCAGGCTAAGGTAATTTATCCATAGATTTATTAAACAGTAGTTTCACGTTTTAATGTCACATGCACAAGTACAGTGAAATGCCTTTCTTGCAAACTCAAAACCCAACAATGCAATGATCAATAACAATGTATTACTAGAAGAAAAACATACGAGAAATAAGAATAGTAAATATGAAATACACAATAAAGTAAGTAAGCATACTATATGCAGGAACTATTTAAAAAGTCAGTTCCAACACCATATTTATATGTGCAGGGATACTAGAGTGATGGAGGTAGATATGTATATGGGTAAGGCGACTAGGCAACAGGGTATAAGATAAACAGAGTAGCAGCAGCTTGTATGTGAGTGGGTGGGTTGAGTCACTGTAAATGTATGTGCGTATTTTGTGTAAATGAGCAAATGATGTAGCGATTGTTTGTGTGTGTGTTGGAGTGACAGTTTGTGTGAGTGTGTAAGGGCCCTGTGAGTGTGCATATAGACAGTGCAAAGATACAAGGTTAACTCAGATAGTCCATGTAGCTATTTTGTTAGCTTTTAATCAGTCGTATTGCTTGGGGACACGTATGCTTTGTTTTAAGAGTTTGTCCCCAAAATATCCCCTGAGTTGTGTTTTGCAAGCTTTTAAGTTGAGCATTTATTTTAAAGTTCATAAAGTTTAGAGTTTGTAACTGTTTGCCTTTTTGTCTCTGGTGTATGCTATATTCATGGAGAGAAACTAAAGCTATATCTTCATAAACAAACAGAGAGAAAAAGAGAGAAAGACAATTTGAGAAAAAATGCTTGATTAAATATTAATCCGTCAGTTGATGTTAGAATTTTCATTCCAAAATATTTTGGGAATGTGGTCATAAAAATAGGCTAAATATAAAAAAGGACAACAAGATCAAAAGTTGTGATAAATTATTAAACCAACACTACAAACGCATCTATTATTTGTTGTGGGTGACAGTGGCAGTTCTTCTTCTATATGAGAAACAAAATGATAAGTTGTTTGTCATGATGATTCTGACCGGTCTGGGTTGAATGGTTTACTAATGACAGGACAGTAACCAACTGTATTAGCTGAAAAGTTACTCCACTGTGTCTCCTTAAACAGGCCAGGGAGCTACTGTTCAGAAGGACCTCTCACTGAAGCCTTGTGTCACTGCTGGATGCTGACACGTTTACCTTGTCTGGGTTTGTGCTCTTAGCTAGCAAGCAGTACTGCAGTAGTCAGACATTACACAAATTACCATAGCTGGATCCATCATTTATTTTTGCACTACACAATACACTTTTGTGAAAACGCTAGCTTGCAAATCAGTGTTGAAACAAGATAGCTAGCTAGCAAGCTAAAGTGAGCTAGCAGGGATTTTAGCTAGCTAGGTCGTTTTGAAAGCTAGCTAGCTACATCCTATCAAACCTGTCTGTTTTGCTTGATTAGCTAGCTAGCTAATCACTAATGGTATGGCAAGCAAGCAAGGTACACTATAAAACCAAGCATTTAGGATCTGAATACATAACTAAACACTTTTCTGTAACACTTTTTTTTGAAGACCAAATGTAGCCCCCTGGGGGGAAATGAGTTCAACACCTCTGACCTAAACCATCTAAACAGGAACAACCATCTGAGGAACAGGTGCAATAAGTCCAAACCCTTACATATTCGGTTAGTTAGATCAATTCATGCATGGGGAAACATATACGCTACATTAAAACAAATTATTTTCAAAATCAACCTGCAGCAGCATTCTGGGAAATGTTATAATGAGGCCCCTCCCACGTCCTTTTCACTCTGAGAGAGCTAATGGAAATGAACTCAACACAGTCGAGTAACAACAACACCATGCGATTGAAACATATTTTCAGAATCAAATGTCCTGTTCAGTTGTGCTGAAATGTAGGTAAGGTGAAAGACATTCCTAACACTGATCTGAATAAAAGGCATGGAAATTCACATACATTTCTAATGACTACATGCACTCTAAACAGGACGATGGGAAAGTAAACACTACTGTTGAAGATCTGAACACTTAGGAGATGTAGGTGTTCTAAAGATTGGAAACATTCTGGAAAAAGCTGACTATCATGTTTAATCTTGCATTCTAAACATCTGTGTTTAAGATGAGAATACGTATTGGCAAATCTAAATGCCTAATGTTTAAGTTTAAACACAGATGTTTAGGTTATAAATGTCACATGTTTCATGGTTTTACAGTGTAGGAATTAAGCTAGCTAGCCTGTTATGCTAGCGACAACGTTAGCCGTTTAGCTAGCTAGCATGGCTAACATGGCTCTGTGTGGCACTGGCAGGAGTATGTGGTAACATTAGTTACAGTGTGGTGAGGGTGGATTAAATTATTTCTTCAACATTTTGCAAGCAATATTAGCAAAGCTAGTTGCACAGTCACTTTGGCTACCTAGCAACATGACATAATTTGAAATTCTGGAAGCAGTGGAAACACAATTCAAGCAAGCAAAAACCCACCAAGGCCAGCCCAACCCAACTCAATCCGGGTTGACTTCAAAGTGCCAATGGAAACAAGGCTTGAAACTATTTAATGTTTCTCTCTGCCCTTTTCCCCTTTGGTGTGCTTGGATTTTAGATGTGCATGTGGAATTGCTCAAGGGACGGGAATCAGAGTTGAGTTTCAGAGTTTAGATACGCGTGTGGAACTCAGACTTTTGCGTAAATCATTCATTGACGATTTGAAGTCAATGGGATATTTTATTTTTATTTAAGCACAATCAAGTCAGAAGACCGCACTCAACATAATAATGCCACATATAATGCCACAAGCAAACAAGAAAATGCTTATCCAGAAGTGGCCAGGGAATGCAGGCAAACTTAAATACATTTGACCTAATTTCTAACCAGCATGTCACATCTGCGACATCAACAAAAAAAACTCTAGTCCACCTTTACTCCACACACAGAGATGCGTACAAAGCTCTCCCTCGCCCTACATTTGGCAAATCTGACCATCATTATATCCTCCTGCTTACAAGCAAAAACTAAAGCAGGAAGTACCAGTGACTCGCTCAATACGGAAGTGGTCAGATGACGCGGATGCTGAGCAAAAGCCATGGATTATGAACCAAAAGCCATGGATTATAGGCAACATTCGCACCGAGCTAAAGGCTAGAGCTGCTGCCTTCAAGGAGCGGGACACTAATCCGGAAGCTTAAGAAATCCCGTTATGCCCTCAGACGAAATATCAAATCGAATCAAATCAAATTAATTTATATAGCCCTTCTTACATCAGCTGATATCTCAAAGTGCTGTATAGAAACCCAGCCTAAAACCCCAAACAGCAAGCAATGCAGGTGTAGAAGCACGGTGGCTAGAAATAACTCCCTAGAAAGGCCAAAACCTAGGAAGAAACCTAGAGAGGAACCAGGCTATGAGGAGTGGCCGGGTGGAACCAGGCTATGAGGAGTGGCCCGGCACAGCCAGGCTATCTGGCTGTGCCGGGTGGGGATTATAACAGAACATGGCCAAGATGTTCAAATGTTCATAAATTACCAGCATGGTCAAATAATAATAATCACAGTAGTTGTCGAGGGTGCAGCAAGTCAGCACCTCAGGAGTAAATGTCAGTTGGCTTTTCATAGCCGATCATTAAGAGTGTCTCTACCGCTCCTGCAGTCTCCAGAGAGTTGAAATCAGCAGGTCTGGGACAGGTAGCACGTCCGGTGAACAGGTTAGGGATCCATAGCCGCAGGCAGAACAATTGAAACTGGAGCAGCAGCACGGCCAGTTGGACTGGGGACAGCAAGGAGTCATCATGCCAGGTAGTCCTGAGGCATGGTCCTAGGGTTCAGGTCCTCCGAGAGAGAGAAAGGAAGAGAGAAAGAGAGAGATAATTAGAGAGAGCATACTTAAATTCACACAGGACACCGGATAAGACAGGAGAAGTACTCCAGATATAACAAACTGACCCTAGCCCCCCGACACATAAACTACTGCAGCATAAATACTGGAGGCTGAGACAGGAGGGGTCAGGAGACACTGTGGCCCCATCCGATGATACCCCCAGACAGGGCCAAACAGGAAGGATATAACCCCACCCACTTTGCCAAAGCACAGCCCCCACACCACTAGAGAGATATCTTCAACCACCAACTTACCATCCTGAAACAAGGCCGAGTATAGCCCACAAAGATCTCCGCCACGGCACAACCCAAGGGGGGGGGGGGCGCCAACCCAGACAGGAAGATCACGTTAGTGACTCAACCCACTCAAGTGACGCACCCCTCCTAGGGACGGCATGAAAGAGCACCAGTAAGCCAGTGACTCAGCCCCTGTAATAGGGTTAGAGGCAGAGAATCCCAGTGGAGAGAGGGGAACCGGCCAAGCAGAGACAGCAAGGGCGGTTCGTTGCTCCAGAGCCTTTCCGTTCACCTTCACACTCCTGGGCCAGACTACACTCAATCATATGACCCACTGAAGAGATGAGTCTTCAGTAAAGACTTAAAGGTTGAGACCGAGTCTGCGTCTCTCACATGGGTAGGCAGACCATTCCATAAAAATGGAGCTCTATAGGAGAAAGCCCTGCCTCCAGCTGTTTGCTTACAAATTCAAGGGACAATTAGGAGGCCTGCGTCTTGTGACCGTAGCGTACGTGTAGGTATGTACGGCAGGACCAAATCGGAAAGATAGGTAGGAGCAAGCCCATGTAATGCTTTGTAGGTTAGCAGTAAAACCTAGAAATCAGCCCTTGCCTTAATAGGAAGCCAGTGTAGGGAGGCTAGCACTGGAGTAATATGATCAAATTTTTGGGTTCTAGTCAGGATTCTAGCAGCCGTATTTAGCACTAACTGAAGTTTATTTAGTGCTTTATCCGGGTAGCCGGAAAGTAGAGCATTGCAGTAGTCTAACCTCGAAGTAACAAAAGCATGGATTCATTTTTCTGCATAATTTTTGGACAGAAAGTTTCTGATTTTTGCAATGTTACGTAGATGGAAAATAGCTGTCCTTGAAACAGTCTTGATATGTTCGTCAAAAGAGAGATCAGGGTCCAGAGTAACGCCGAGGTCCTTCACAGTTTTATTTGAGACGACTTTACAACCATCAAGATTAATTGTCAGATTCAACAGAAGATCTCTTTGTTTCTTGGGACCTAGAACAAGCATCTCTGTTTTGTCCGAGTTTAAAATTAGAAACTCGGACAAAACAAGCAATGCATCAATACATGACTAAGATTGAATCCTACTACACCGGCTCTGATGCTCGTCAGATGTGGCAGGGCTTGTAAACTATTACGGACTACAAAGGGAAACCCAGTCGCGAGCTGCCCAGTGATGCGAGCCTACCCGACGTGCTAAATGCCTTTTATGTACGCTTTGAGGCAAGCAACACATGAGAGCACCAGCTGTTCCGGACGACTGTGTGATCACGTTCTCAGTAGCCGATGTGAATAAGACCTTTAAACAGGTCAACAATCACAAGGCTGCAAAGCCAGACAGATTACCAGGATGTGTACTCAGAGCATGCGCAGACCAGCTGGCAAGTGTCTTCACTGACATTTTCAACCTCTCCCTGACGAGTCTGTAACACCTACGTGTTTCAAACAGACCACCATTGTCCCTGTGCCCGAGAACCCCAAGGTAACCTGCCTAAATGACTACCGCCCCGTAGCACTCACGTTTGCAGCCATGAAGTGCTTTGAAAGGTTGTTCATGGCTTGCATCAGCACCATCATCTTTAAAACCCTAGACCCACTGCAATTCGCATACCGCCCCAACAGATCCACAGATGACACAATCTCAATTGAACTCCACACTGCCCTTTCCCACCTGGACAAAGGAACACCTATGTGAGAATGCTGTTCATTGACTACAGCTCAGCGTTCAACACTGTAGTACCAACATCACTAAGCTAAGGACCCTGGGACTAAACACCTCCCTCTGCAACTGGATCCCGGATTTCCTGACGGGCCACCCCCAGGTGGTAAGGTAGGCAACAACACATTTGCCATGCTGATCCTCAACACGGGGGCCCCTCAGGGGTATGTACTTAGTCCCCTCCATTTCACACACGACTGCGTGGCCAAGTATGACTCCAACACCATCATTAAGTTTGCTGACAACACAACAGTGGTAGGCTTGATCACAGACAATGATGAGACAGCCTATAGGGAGGAGGTTAGAGACCTGGCAGTGTGGCACCAGGACAACAACATCTCCCTCAATGTGAGCATGACAAAGGATCTGATCGTGGACTACAAGCAAAGGAGGGACGAATACGCCCTCATTCACATCAACAGGGCTGTAGTGGAGCGGGTCGAGAACTTCAAGTTCCTTGGTGTCCACATCACCAACAAACGATCATGGTCCAAACACACCAAGACAGTCGTGAAGAGAGCCTATTCCTCAAGAGACTGAAAAGATTTGGCATGGGTCCCCAGATCCTCAAAAAGTTAGACAGCTGCACCATTGAGAGCTTCCTGACTGGTTGCATAACCTGGTGTGGCAACTGCTTGACATACAACAATAAGGCGCTACATAGGATAGTGTGTACTGCCCAGTACATCACTGGGGCCAAGCTTCCTGCCATCCAATACCTCTATACTAGGCGGTGTCAGAGGAAGGCCCAAACAATTGTCAAAGACTCCAGCCACCCAAGTCATAGACTGTTCTCTCTGCTACCGCAAGGCAAGTGGTACCGGAGAGCCAAGTCTAGGACCAAAAGGCTCCTTAACAGCTTCTATCTCCAAGCCATAAGACTGTTGAACAATTAATCAAATGGCTACCCGGAGTATTTGCATTGATACACTTCTGTTTATTATCTATGCATCGTCACTTTACCCCTATCTGCATGTACATATTCCCTCATTTACCTCAATGACCTCAACTAACCTGTACCCCCGCACATTGACTTGGTACCGGTACACCCTGTGTATAGCCTCATTATTGTTATTTTATTTTGATTCTTTTTTGACTTTAGTTTATTTTGTAAATATTTTCTTAACTCTTATTTTCTTTAAAACTGCATTGTTGGTTAAGGGCTTGTAAGTAAGCATTTCACGGTACTACACCTGTTGTATTCTGTGACAAATATAATTTCATTTGAGTTGATGCGCAAGGTGAACTGTAATGTGAATCTCGTGGCCAATCCCGTTCTTGCTCAGCAAATACCTCCTTTTTCAGTGATATTTTACACTATTTAGTCCACACTGTCGCTGTACAAACTTAATGTACGTAGTTACTGTATATTTAACTAAATTATATACTGCAATATAGTTCAAACTGTGAGGTCTGCCTGGAATGGCTTGAATGTCCCAAAACAACGTTTGGACCAGTGGTGTCAAGTACATTTTTCCCCAGTGGCCTCGTTCGTTCTTCAGCGAGGTCTAGAGGGTCGCACTGAGAATTGGTTATATTTCCTTGCTGTCAAAATTTGGACCAAATATATTTTTTTATGCACCCTGACTGTCTAGCTTTATGTTCTGTGATTATAAGCAAGCTGGACACGAAACTGTAGAGAAACTGTATAAATGTAAGTCCATTATAATTTCTACAGTTTCAATTTGGTTTTAGATATTTTAAAGTATATTGAGTTCGTTCTCCTACATTTTTATTTAATTATTTTTAAGATTTTTTACTCAAACCACCTGAGGGCCGTATGTTTGACAGCCCTGGTTTAGACTGACAAGGGGAGAAAAGGGGGTGTTTTTATTTTCCAATTTTGTCTTCCTTTACATCTTTTCCTCAATTCTGTTTTTCTCCCTAGGGCTGTTTTAGATTGACAGTTCCAACTCCTTCGCTGCTGTTTACAGTTCGTTTTGTTCAGAATGTAAGCATATGGTTTAAATAATTAATGATACTTGGATGCCAAGAATGAAGGGTAACATTTCATTTGTTCCAATAATATATGTCCCTGTCATGTAGTCGCTAATTGTTTCTCTCAATTTCGGTTATATAATGAACGAACATATTGTGACTTCAGTTTGCCAGTCAATTAACACCATTGCAGTTTTTTTTATCGCTTTGGTGCAGTTTTCACAAGTATGTGGTACATTTTCCTGGTACAAAACTCCAAACAGATCATCAAAAAGGCAGTTGTTTCAAAACTCTAAGCACATTTTCAATTGACTAAGCTTGTGATATGTGGTTGTCTCACCTAGCTATCTTAAGATGAATGCACTAACTGTAAGTTGCTCTGGATAAGAGCATCTGCTAAATGACTAAAATGTCAAATGTAAAATGTACAACACACTAAATCATACTGCCACCTTTTTTCAGAGTTTATCTAGAAATACATGTTTCACATTGCAATACATGTTCATATAAAGTAATTGCCTTTCACAATGCAATGCACACATTACTTTTGATATGATTATCTTCTCTTTTGTTAAGATACATTTTACTATTAATTAATCGGACTGGTCTTAATTGATGATCACTTCAACGTTTGGTTAACTTATAGATTAGATGTATTGTAAACTTGTTTGTCTTCTACAGATTTGGATAATTGCATAATGAAAATGTATGTATATATGTAAGTAAAAACATAAAAGTATGATATTGTAACGATCGTCGTAATCCTCCTCCTCGGACGAGGAGGAGAGGCGAGAAGGATCAGACCAATATGCAGAGTGGTTAGTGTCCATGATTATTTAATGAAAACAGACTGAACACTTAACATACAAAAACAACAAACGTGACAAACCGCAAACAGTCCCGTGTGGTGCTAACACAGACACGCGATACAACCACCCACAAAAACCACGTGAATCACCGGCTGCCTAAGTATGATTCTCAATCAGGGTCAACGATTGACAGCTGTCTCTGATTGAGAATCATACCCGGCCGAACACAAACAACCCAACAAGAAAATAACACATCGACAACCCACCCCAACTCACGCCCTGACCAACTAAATAAACACAAGAAAAAGGAAAAAACAGGTCAGGAACGTGACATAATCCCCCCCTTAAGGTGCGAACTCTGGGCGCACCAGCATAAAGTCTAGGGGAGGGTCTGGGTGGGCGTCTGTCCACGGTGGCGGCTCTGGCGCTGGTCGTGGTCCCCACCCCACCATAGTCAAACCCCGCTTCCTTGGCCTCCTCCCAATGGCCACCCTCCATGTCAATCCCACTCTACCAAAGGGCAGCACCGGACTGAGGGGCAGCACCGGACTGAGGGGCGGATCCTGGCTGGCTGGCTCTGGCGGATCCTGGCTGGCTGGCTCTGGCGGATCCTGGCTGGCTGGCTCTGGCGGATCCTGGCTGGCTGGCTCTGGCGGATCCTGGCTGGCTGGCTCTGGCGGATCCTGGCTGGCTGGCTCTGGCGGATCCTGGCTGGCTGGCTCTGGCGGCTCCTGGCTGGACGGCTCTGGCGGCTCCTGGCTGGACGGCTCTGGCAGCTCCTGGCTGGACGGCTCTGGCAGCTCCTGGCTGGACGGCTCTGGCAGCTCCTGGCTGGACGGCTCTGGCTGGTCCTGGCTGGACGGCTCAGGCTGGTCCTGGCTGGACGGCTCTGGCTGGTCCTGGCTGGACGGCTCTGGCTGGTCCTGGCTGGACGGCTCATAACAGACGGACAGCTCTGACGGCTCGGGACAGACGAACAGCTTTGACGGTGCTGTGCAGGCAGACAGTTCATACAGCGCTGGGCAGGCAGACAGCTCAGACACTGGCTGCGCTGGAGAGGAGGAAGGCTCTGACAGCGCTGGACAGGTGGGAGCAGCTGGAGAGAGAACCCGGAGAGACAGCCTGGTGCGGGGGGCTGCCACCGGTGGACTGGTACGTGGAGGTGGCACCGGGTATACCGGACCGTGAAGGAGGACACGCGCTCTTGAGCACCGAGCCTGCCCAACCTTACCAGGTTGAATGGTCCCCGTAGCCCTGCCAGTGCGGCGAGGTGGAATAGCCCGCACTGGGCTATGCTGGCGAACCGGGGACACCATTCGTAAGGCTGGTGCCATGTATGCCGGCCCGAGGAGACGCACTGGAGGCCAGATGCGTTGGGCCGGCTTCATGACATCCGGCTCGATGCCCAACTTAGCCCTACCAGTGCGGCGAGGTGGAATAGCCCACACTGGGCTAAGCACGCGTACTGGGGACACCGTGCGCTTTACCGCATAACACGGTGTCTGACCAGTACGACGCCCTCTCACTCCACGGTAAGCACGGGGAGTTGGCTCAGGTATCCTACCCGGCTTTGCCACACTCCTCGTGTGCCCCCCCCCCCCCAAGAAATGTTTGGGTCTGACTCTCGGGCTCCCAACCGCGTCGCCGCGCTGCCTCCTCATACCAGCGCCTCTCTGCCTTCGCTGCCTCCAGCTCCGCCTTGGGACGGCGATATTCCCCTGGCTGAGCCCAGGGTCCTTTGCCGTCCAGGATCTTCTCCCAAGTCCACGAGTCCTGGGTTTTTTCCCACTGCTGTCGCCTCCCTTCTCCACTCCGCTTGGTCCTAGATTGGTGGGTGGTTCTGTAACGATCGTCGTAATCCTGCTCCTCGGACGAGGAGGAGAGGCGAGAAGGATCAGACCAATATGCAGAGTGGTTAGTGTCCATGATTATTTAATGAAAACAGACTGAACACTTAACATACAAAAACAACAAACGTGACAAACCGCAAACAGTCCCGTGTGGTGCTAACACAGACACGCGATACAACCACCCACAAAAACCACGTGAATC
Organism: Salvelinus namaycush; assembly: GCF_016432855.1. NCBI lineage: Eukaryota > Metazoa > Chordata > Actinopteri > Salmoniformes > Salmonidae > Salvelinus > Salvelinus namaycush. The sequence goes on from NC_052310.1 coordinate 71,460,002, forward strand.
ACCGGCTGCCTAAGTATGATTCTCAATCAGGGACAACGATTGACAGCTGTCTCTGATTGAGAATCATACCCGGCCGAACACAAACAACCCAACAAGAAAATAACACCTCGACAACCCACCCCAACTCACGCCCTGACCAACTAAATAAACACAAGAAAAAGGAAAAAACAGGTCAGGAACGTGACAGATATATACTTGAATGTACTACTATGATGATGACTATTATGATTTTACTTCACAGTGGGTTTTAAGATTAGAGATGTACTGTATGTAACAAATCAAATCAAAGTGTATTGCTTGCGTACACAGATTAGCAGATGTTATAGCATATGCAGCAACATGCTTGTGTTTTTAGCTCCTATAGTGCAGTAATACAATATCAATACAATACAATACCAATATGCAAATAATCCAGAAATTCAAAACAAGAAAGAAATGCATCCCCTATACAGGGAAACATGTATCCAAAATGAAGTTGCTGGGGTCTTTTTGATGTGGGCTGGGGGTACTGTAATACCTTAATATATACCATTATGTAGCAGACACTTTTATCCAAAGTAACTACAGTCCAAACATTTTGGTATGTGACCCCAGTGGGAATTGAACCCACAACTCTGGTGATGCTAGTGCCATGCTCTGATGAACTGAGCCACGTACAGGACCACTACAGTAAATATGTACAATACAATACTGTAAAATACAATACGCAATTACAAGACTGGTGGAAGATGTATGATTGCCATCCGCATGAGTGTACCACCTCCCTTCCGGCTTGGATTCGCAATGCCAAAAGGGTTTTCCCCAGGTGCATGAACAATGATGATATTTACTGTGATTTCCATGATAACCTATGGCCATATGCTCAAGACAGGCTTAATGCAAACTATTGCCTGCTAAACATTATGTTTCTGTCATTTCTTTCATTTGATTACATTGTGAAATATGTCTTCCGTGATCACACCTTTGATCACACATGGGATAGAAATGATGGAAATGTAATGTTCAATCAATTGTATAGCCTAATGTGAAGTCAGTGTAATGTAATGTACTGTGGCGTACTACATTAAAGGGGCAGTCTGAAACATGTATGTTGTCACGTTCCTGACCTGTTGTCTGTTATTTTTGTATGTGTTTAGTTGGTCAGGGCGTGAGTTGGGGTGGGCATTCTATGTTTTGTGTTTCTATGTTTAGGCCATTGGTAATTAGCCTTATATGGTTCTCAATCAGAGACAGGTGTTTGTCGTTTCCTCTGATTGGGAACCATATAAAGGTAGGGTGTTCACACTGTTTGTTTGTGGGTGGTTGTCTTCCGTGTCTGTATTGTATGTTCGTACCACACGGGACTGTAGCGTTTTGTTTGTAGTCTATTCCTGTTCGTGAGTTTTTCGTGTTATATGTAAGTTCTCTATTTCAGGTCTGTCTTCGTTCGTTTTGTTATTTTGTAATTATTCCAAGTGTTGTTTCGTGTTCGTCTTCGTGGTTGAATAAATTAATTATGTTCTCAAAACCCGCTGCATTTTGGTCTGATCCCTACTCCTCCTCTTCGGACGAAGAGGAGGAGAACAAGCGTTACATATGTTTTGCTATTGAATTACCTGGTTGCTATAATAACTACATTTAGAAGATATCATTATGTTGTGCTTTGGTGATTATATTTCACAGTAAACATATTTTTTCCTTCAATGGTTGTGTGCCAACTATTAATCAGATCTACTGTTTATTATAACACAACCTAAATATTAATCAGTCTACTGGTTTTTATAACACAACCTACATTAATCAGTCTACTGGTTTTATTAACAAAACCACCTATTTCATCTACCCTGGTTTATTAATAACACAACCTAACTATTAATCAGTTATTGGTTTATTAATAACACAACCTACTAATCATTACTACTGGTTTATTAATAACACAACCTAACTATTAATCAGTCTACTGGTTTATTAATAACACAACTATTAATCAGTCTGCTGGTTTATTAATAAACACAACCCAACTATTAATCAGTCTGCTGGTTTATTAATAACACAACCACTATAATCAGTCTCTGGTTTATTAATAACACAAACACACTATTATCGTCTCTGGTTTATTAATAACACAACCTACTATTAATCAGTCTATTTGGTTTATTAATAACACAACCCAACTATTCAGTCTGCTGGTTTATTAATAACACAACTAACTATTAATAGTCTGCTGGTTTATTAATACACAACCTAACTATTAATCAGTCTACTGGTTTATTATTAACACAACCTAATATAATCAGTCTGCTGTGTTTATTAATACACAACCTAACTATTAATCAGTCTACTGGTTTATTAATAACACAACCTAACTATTATCAGTCTACTGGTTTATATAACACAACCTAACTATTATCAGTCTACTGGTTTATAAATAACACAAACTATATCATTCTACTGGTTTATTAATAACACACCTAACTATTAATCAGTCTACTGGTTTATTAATAACACAACTATTAATCAGTCTGCTGGTTTTATAATAACACCCCCACTATTAATCAGTCTACTGGTTTATTAATAACACAACTATTAATCAGTCTGCTGGTTTATTAATAACACCTAACTATTAATCAGTCTACTGGTTTATTAATAACACAACCTAACTATTATCAGTCTACTGGTTTATTAATAACACAACTATTATCATTCTGCTGGTTTATTAATAACAACCAACTATTAATCAGTCTACTGGTTTATTAATAACACAACAATTAATCAGTCTGCTGGTTTATTATAACACAACCTAACTATTAATACGTCTACTGTTTTATTATAACACAACATAACTATTAATCAGTCTACTGGTTTATAATAACCACTATTAATCAGTCTGCTGTTTATTATAACACAACCAACTATTAATCAGTCTACTGGTTTATTAATAACACAACCTAACTATTAATCTAGTCTACTGGTTTATTAATAACACAACCTAACTATAATCAGTCTGCTGTTTATTAATACACAACCAACTATTATCATTCTACTGGTTTATTAATAACCACATAACTATTAATCAGTATATTGGTTTATTAATAACAAACCTAACTATTAATCAGTCTGCTGGTTTATTATACACAACCTAACTATTAATCATCTACTGGTTATTAATAACACAACCTAACTATTAATCAGTCTACTGGTTTATTAATAACCCAACCTAACTATTAATCAGTCTACTGTTTTATTAATAACACAACTATTAATCAGTCTGCTGGTTTTATAATAACACAACCCAACATTAATCAGTCTACTGTTTATTATAACACAACCCACTATTAATCAGTCTACTGGTTTATTAATAACACAACCTAACTATTAATCATTCTACTGGTTTTAATAACACCAACTATTAATCAGTCTGCGGTTATTAATCACTAACTATTCATCTCTATTGGTTTATTAATAACACACCTAACATTAATCAGTCAGTTGGTTTATTAATAACACAACCTAACTATTAATCAGTATATTGGTTATTAATAACAGAACCTAACCTTCATCAGTCTGCTGGTTTATTATAACACAACTAACTATTAATCAGTCTACTGGTTTATTAATAACAAAACCTAACTATTAATCAGTTTGCTGGTTTATTAATAACACAACCCAACTATTAATCAGTATATTGTGTTTATTATAACACACCTAACTATTAATCAGTCTACTGGTTTATAATAACACAACCTAACATAATCAGTCTACTGGTTTATTAATAACACAACCTAACATTAATCAGTCTACTGGTTTATTAATACACAACCTAACTATAATCGTCCTACTGGTTTATTAATAACACAACCTAACATTAATCAGTATATTGGTTTATTATAACAAAACCTAACTATTTCAGTCTACTGGTTTATAATAACACAACTAACTATTATCATTCACTGGTTTATTAATAACAAACCTAACTATTAATCAGTCTACTGGTTTATTAATAACACAACCTAACTATTATCATTCTACTGGTTATTAATAACACACCTAACTATTAATCAGTTATTGGTTTTTAATACATAACCTAACTATTATCAGTCTGCTGGTTTATTAATACAACAACCTAACTATTAATCAGTCTACTGGTTTTTAATCCACAACCTAACTATTAATCAGTATTTGGTTTATTAATAACACACCTATTAATCTCTGATGGTTTAATTACTAACATAACTATTATCAGTCTCTGTTTATTAATAACACAACCTAACTATTATCAGTTATTGGTTTATTAATACAACAACCTAACTATTAATCAGTCATATTGGTTTATTTAATAACAAACCTAACTATTAATTATATTGGTTTATTATAACACAACCTAACTATAATCAGTTATTGGTTTATATAACAAACCTAACTATTAATCATTCTGCTGGTTTATATAACACAACCTACTATTAATCAGTCTGCTGGTTTATTAATACACAACCCAACTATTATCAGTCTATGGGTTTATTATAAACACAACCTAACTATTAATCAGTCTACTGGTTATTAATAACACAACCTAACTATTAATCAGTTATTGTTTATTATAACACAACCTAACTATAATCAGTATATGGTTTTAATACAACCTACTATTCATCAGTCTGTTGGTTTATTAATACACAACCTAACTATTAATCAGTCTGCTGTTTTATTAATAACACAACCTAACTATTATCAGTCTGTTGGTTTATTAATACACACCTAACTATTAATCAGTCACTGCTGTTTATTAATACCACCCAACTATTAATCAGTCTACTGGTTTTATAATAACACAACTATTATCAGTCTGCTGTTTATTAATAACACAACCAACTATTAATCAGTCTACTGGTTTATTAATAACACAACTATTAACAGTCTGCTGGTTTATTAATAACACAACCTAACTATTATCACTCTACTGGTTTATTAATAACACAACCAACTATTATCAGTCTACTGGTTTATTAATAACACAACCTAACTATTAATCAGTCTACTGGTTTATTATAACACAACTATAATCATTCTGCTGGTTTATTATACAACACACAACTATTAATCAGTCTACTGGTTTTTAATACACAAACTACTATTAATCAGTCTCCTGGTTTATTAATAACACAACTATAATCATCTGCTGGTTATTAATAACACAACACAACTATTAATCAGTCTGCTGGTTATTAATACACAACCTAACTATTAATCAGTCTGCTGGTTTATTATACCACAACACAACTATTAATCAGTCTACTGTTTTATTAATAACACAACCCAACTATTAATCAGTCTACTGGTTTATTAATAACAAACCTAACTATTAATCAGTCTACTGGTTTTTAATAACACAACCTACTATTAATCAGTATATTGCTGTTTATTAATAACACAACCCTACTATTAATCAGTCTACTGGTTTATTAATAACACAACCTAACTATTAATCAGTCTACTGGTTTATTAATAACAAACTATTAATCAGTCTGCTGTTTTTAATAACAT